>NC_047052.1:43978541-44282815 GCF_011762595.2 Tursiops truncatus | reverse complement strand
CCACGTGAACTGTTTATTCTCTGATACAGAGCTATTGATAAATTCATGGGGCATCTCCTACACGTGTACTCCTATTCCTGTTCACCATATGCATAAGCTCCACATGATGTAGTAGTCATCTTTATACCTGGGGAATGTATATTCTTGGCCTTTCTGATGGCTCTAAGTATCACTTTGCTATAGAGTGACCTTTAATCTACCTTGTGGGTGCAGATTTCTGAAACTGCAAAACAAACCTTGTTTAATGGCTTTTATTCTCTTCTCCAGCTCTGCCTTCTCAGGCGCAGTCCACTCCCAGAAAGAAAAGGAAATGACTGAGTTGCAGGTAAATTTTAAGTAGTATATTTGTTCCCTGCCTTATTTTACAGTGCAGTTTAAGGGAATTGCAGTAATCCATACACTAAATTGGAAAATCCTATACAGATAAAATATATTTTCAGAGGAAACAGAGTTGGAAGATTAAGACCAGGAAATATGATTATGCAGAAATGCTTTCATTCAGAGAGATTAAAGTTGGGCTTCAATTTTGAATTTCATTATAATAGGTAAACAAGGGCAGAAATTCATTACATAATTTGCATTGTCCATAAGGATAAAAATGAACATTTATTAGCAGAAGTAAGTTTTTCATTGGCACCTAGGTCAATGAATACATTGTAGTGAGACTTCCTATAGTTGGTAAACCCAGATTTTCTAGTGGTTTTGTTTTTTTGTTTTTTTTTAATAATTTTAAAGTCTTGGCCATGCCACATGGCTTGCAGAATCTCAGTTCCCCAGCCAGGGGTTAAATCCGGGCCATGGCAGTGAAAGTGCCGAATCCTAACCACTAGACTACCAGGGAACTCCCCACTGATGGTCTGTTTTGATCGAGGATAAGGCAAAGAATATACGTCAAAATAGCCCAGCATTGGAAAGAACGCAAATCAACATCAACAGAAAATGGAATAAGTTATAGTATTTCATGCAATTGGACACTATACACATAAACACACACACACACACACACACACACACACACACACACACACACACACACACACACACACACACTCCCCAAAGCAGATTACTGCTACTTATAACAACATAGATAATCTCACAAACATGTGTCATAAGAGAAGTCAGAAATGAGAATACATTCTATGTGATTCCATATATATGAAGTTAGAAAACTAATCTCAGTGATAGAAAATAGTGGTTACCCCTGAAGGGGTATTTACTGGGAAGGGACATGAGGGAACCTTCTAGTATGCTGAAAATGCTCTGTATTTTGACCTGAGTGGTAGGTACACAAATACATAAATGTATAAAAATGTCTCAGTTTGTACACTTAAGATTAATGCATTTTACATTATTCTATGCTTTCATACCTTATTTTTAAAAAAACTAGAATATCTGAAGAAATAGATGGGATGTGTCTTTCAAATGACCCTGTATAATTATCTTTTTCCATGTGTGTTTGCTGAGATTCAGCCACAGTCTGAAGTAATCATTTATGGTAAATTCTTATAATTTTAGTCCACTAGAATGTGAACAAAGAGTATGCTTTATTTGGTTTACTGCTGTATCTCCAGCCCCTAGAACAATGCCTGGTATATGTGGTTTTTGTAAATGTTTGTGGTTTTAATGAATTGAATCCATGGTTCCTTATTTCTTCTTCATTTTACTCTTAGAATAAGTAATGCCTGTCTCCTCTTCAAGGACATTTCCTTTTCCTCAGAACTTGATCCTTTTTCTTCAGACTTCTTTTGGAATCTTTCTCTTTCAGATTTATCCTGCACTCTTAGCTACTGAACAAATCTCACTTTACTGCCTTTTCAGCCTTAGCTCAAAGCTTTGCCATACTGAGATATGCCTTTCTTTGACCAGGTGCCCCTATCTAGCAGCTTCTCTGATCTCTAGTTTTTTCCTCAGTTAATTTTCAAAGTGAATACGTGTTTAACCAGCATAAGCACTGGATCAAGAAATGGAATATTACACTAACACCCATTAGACTCCTGCACCTTTCCCAGTTATTACCCTCACCTCAGGGGTAACCACTGTTCAGATTATATCACTATAGATTATTTATGCCTATTTTTAAACTTTATGTAACCTATATACTTTGTGTCTGACTACTTTTGCTCAATATTTTGTTTGTCAGATTCATGTTGAATCATTGCATGTAAGTAGTTTACTTAACCTTACTACTGTATATTATTTAATTAATGTGAATAAACCATAATTTTATGTATCCATTCTATTACTGATAGGCATTTAGGTAGTTTTTATTTGGGAACAATTAAAATATTGTTCCTATGAATTTTCTTGTAGGTTTTTGTTGCACATATGTACATATTTCTTTCTACCAAAGTAGAATTTCTGAGTCATAAGTTATGTTTAAGATTACCTTTTATTGATACTGCCAAACAGTTTTCCAAAGTGATTGTCCAAAATTGTACTCTTAACAGTGTATGAGAGTTCGGATTACTGTAAGACAACCATCTTGAGTGCATTTTCTGCAGTCACTAGCTGGTGTTTTGGCATAATATCAAACTCATAGGCAGTAAAAAAAAGAAGCTCAACTAAATTTGAATACATAAAAATTATATTCTCCTATTGATACAATCACCATAAAGTAAATTGGCAAAACTTGACAATAATCTTAGTAATACGTATGGCAGACCCAATCTGGTGTTTAAATACCTATTTACAAACCAAATTAAAATCCAATAGAAAACTGCATATAGGGTATGAAAAAGAAATCCACAGTTGAAAAAGTAAGAACAAATGCCTGATAAAAATTGTAAATAATAATAAAAACTAATCTCTATTGTTAAAGTTTTACATCGATTACCTCATATAGACTTCATAAAGAATCTTCATTTTTTTTCAGGAGTTAAGAAACAAGCATAGAAAGATTAAGAAATTTGCTCAAGGTCATAGGTAAAGGATGTAGTAGAATCAGGATTTAGTCCCAGGTGGTGTAACTGTGACGCCTGTAAACTTAACCACAGTCCTGTATGACCTCAGCCTCACTCATGATTAATGAAATGCAAATAAAATGATTTTCTAAAATAATCATCAGATTAGTCCCGTTTTTCATCATATCTCAAATCTGATCACTTGTCAACATTTCCATGGCTCTTGTAACCCAGGCCGTATCATCTCTTACCTGGAAGTACTTCAGTAACTGCCTGTTAATCTCCCTGCATACATTCTTAACCATCTGTAGTCCATTCTCCAGAGAACAACAGAAGTGATAATTTAAAAACCTGAGGTGTTAACTTCTCTGATTAAAATCATCTAATGGCTTCCCATTACACTTGGAATAAAATCCAGGTTTCTTATTGTCCTTTACAAAACCCTTCATAATATGCCTTCTTCCTATGTCTTTACCATTATCTTTTGCTACACCCTCCCTCATTCACTGTCTTTCAGTGATACTAGCTTTTTCCACACTTGGAACAGACAAAGTTTATCCCTGGGGAACTTTGAACATGCTAGTAAAGCTACCAGAAAAGACTAAAGTCCCAACTCAAACAGCTCCCTCTTACTAAGTTCTATTCAGGTCTTCGATTGATTGGATAAGGCCTACCCATATTAGGGAGGATGATTTGCTTTACTCACTTTACTGACCCAAATGTTAATCTCAAGTAGAAATACCCTCACAGACACACCCAGAGTAATGTTCAGCCAAATGTCTGGGCAACCTGCGACCCAGTCAGGTTGACACATAAGATCAACCAATTACACTATCTTATTCTATCTTACCTATTTACATGTTTATGTTTTCATTTGTTTCCCTCAACTAGTATGTAAGTTCCAGGAGGACCAGAACTTATGTCTGTCTTACAGCTATATCCTTAGGCTCTAAACCAGTGCTGGGCACATCTAATAAGTTGGTAACTTATTGAATAAAAAACCATAACTCCAGGGCTCAAATAAGAATTATTTTCTCATTCTCTTCAGTGGCAGTTAATATTCATAATGAAAACCTCAACTACTATGAGACCCTCAAATAGTCTCTGAGCTATCAGAAAAAAAAGTTTCAATTGTTTCATCCTCCTGTTCCACTACTTTAACATATAGGGGAAATAGAAGAGTTGAGATTTAGGAGGTATTGGTGAGACTGAGGTAAATGAACTTGTTGACACATTGTACCTAGGTGTTGAAGAAGAGGTAGGAATCAAAACTTAATGCTACAGGGCTTCCCTGGTGGTGCAGTGGTTGAGAGTCCGCCTGCCGATGCAGGGGACACGGGTTTGTGCCCTGGTCCGGGAAGATCCCACATGCCGCGGAGCGGCTGGGCCCGTGAGCCATGGCTGCTGAGCCTGCGCGTCCGGAGCCTGTGCTCCGCAACGGGAGAGACCACAACAGTGAGAGGCCCACGTACCGCAAAAAAAACAAAACAAACTTATGCTACAGTTCCATTTTTCAGAAAAGGTGTTAGTGTTGCCATTAATCAAGATAAGAAAGTTAATAGCAAAAATTGCTGAATATTATATCTCCTCAAAAACCTGATATGGAATAGGTAATGTTACCTGAAATAGTGAACTACCAATGGCAAACTACTAACTGGATTCTAGGTAGTAAATAAACATATGATAATTAGAAAAGCAAAATTTCCTATTAGAAAAGACTATATTTTTACAGTCTGTCAAAAAATCCAGGATTCATGAAAGAATCTCATCATTTTCCTAGTTGTGCCCTTTTCTATAGAGAATGATTAACTCTTAAAAGAGAATTTAAGAGAATATTTATTCCAACATTTTCATTTTATAGATGGGAAGCTTTTGACCCAGAGAAATTTTAAACATTGTTTAAGTAAAGCCATATCAATGCAGTTTAAAAGAAAGAAAAAAGGCAATTTGTTAATATCAGGTACTATAAAATTCAAGACAGTGAGCTTTATTTTTTTATTGAAGTATAGTTGATTTACAGTGTTGTGATAATCTCTGCTATATAGCAAAGTGATTCTGTTATACACATATATACATTCTTTTTTTTTGCTGTTTTTTTTATTTTTTTTAACTATACATTCTTTTTTTAATATTCTTTTCCATTATGGTTTATCCCAGGAGATTGGATATAGTTCCCTGTGCTATGTAGTAGGCCTTGTTGTTTATCTATTCTAAGCGTAATAGTTTGCATCTGCTAACCCCAAACTCCCAGCCCACCCCTCTCCCCCCCTCCTCCCACTTGGCAACCACAAGCCTCTTCTCTGTGTCTGTGAGTCTGTTTCTATTTGGTAAATAAGTTCATTTGTGCCATAGTTTAGATTCCACATATAAGTGATATCATATGGTATTTGTCTTTCTCTTTCTGACTTCACTTAGTATGATAATCTCTAGTTGCATCCATGTTGCTGCAAATGGCATTATTTCATTCTTTTTTACGGCTGAGTAGTAGTCCATTGTATATATGTACCACATCTTTATCTATTCATCCAAGACTGTAAGCTTTAAAAAAACAAAAAGAATGATGCTTTAAAATGCTGATAAGTGCGTTAGGTAATAAAGATAAATGGTTAGGACTACTTCTGTACCAAATAAACTGCAGAAAATTTACTATAAGGAATACTGTGAAAAATAAGAAGGAACATATCAATAGGAAACTTTTATTGGTCTGTCTTAGCTCATGATAGACACATAAAGCAGACAACAAAATGAACATAACTACCAATAATAATTTGATAGAGCTAATTGATTATCATAGCTTATAGCCTGGAAACAATTAATATCCTTTTTTTAGATATGGAAAAACTAAAAAACTGACCATATATTAGGCCTGAATAAAAGTCAATAAATTTCAAAAGTACAAACTGTACATGTTCCAGAATGCAGTTACATAGGAAGTTAATAATAAAAATTCAAAAAGAAAACATTTCCACATGGAAATTTTAAAACTAGCATAAGCAACTTAGATCAAGAAAGACATAAAAATTTATGTTACAGAACATCTAAAAAATAATGTACAGAAGAAAACCTGCAGGCTGAATAATAATGATATGTTAATAAATATAAACAAAATGAACAAAATATAGTTCTAGAAATTAGAAACAATGTGAGAAAATAGAAGAAGGAATTGATGAGAATAAACTTGAAATCAGTGAGAACACAGAAAATTGAACTAATACAGAGCTGCTTTTGCTTCCATCTCTCTCATCTTTTTAAAAAATTATTATTTTAAAATCTAGGAAGAGAGAGGGAGAAATAGAATAAACAGCCATATACCCAATATCTGGAATTAGCATATTTAATATTTTGTCATTTTTGCTTTGAGATTTTTTTCAATAAAATAACTAGAATATTACAGCTACTCTGTCCCCAGAGTCAGTCACTTTCATGAATGTTATGTATATCAAGCGTCCATGGTTTTATGTTTTTACCACACTGATTTGTATATATGAATATTATATAATGTTGCTCTCTGTTTTAGATTTTTAAATAATAGGGAACATAATGGACTGACAGTTCTGCAATTCATTTTTTCACTCCATATTGTTTTCAAGACATATTCATGTTAATATATGTATTTCTGACTTTACATCCTCTTCCACTGTTTTATGTTTCTTATGTCAATAGCATTCTATCTTAATTACCATGTCTTTATTATTATAAATATTGGTATCTGATAATGAAAACAACTCTCCATCTTTGTTTTTCTTTAACACTGCTGTAGCTATTTGTAGTGATTTATATATTTCCTTAGAAATTTTAGAATTAGTCCATTTCCACAATTAAAACTGCTGAGGTTTTTATTTCAAATTGAACTGAATTATGTTTACAAATATATCATCTGCAAATAGACACTTTTCATCATTTTGAATTCTCATGCCCCCCCCTTTTTTCTTGCTTTACTTCAATTGCTAAATGTTCAGTATAATGCTGAATAGATGTGGTGGCAGTCATCTTTGTTTCATTCTCAGTCTTGAGGGTATACTTTCAATGATCCACCAGTAAGTACGATATACCATGAAAGTTTTTTTGTAAATACTCTTACAGATGAAGGAAATTTCCTTTTATTCCTAGCCTGCTAAGGGGGTCTATCATGAATTGGTATTGACTTTTGTCATACAATTTTCTTGTATATGTGATTTTTTAAAAAATAAATTTATCTATTTATTTTGGCTGGTTTTGCTCTTTGTTGTGGTGCGTGGGCTTCTCATTGCAGTGGCTTCTCTTGTTACAGAGCACGGGCTGTAGGTGCGTGGGCTTCAGTAGTTGTGGCTCGCGGGCTCCAGAGCGCAGGCTCAGCAGCTGTGACCCACGGGGTTGGTTGCCCCGCGGCATGTGGGATATTCCTGGACCAGGGCTTGAACCCGTGTCCCCTGCATTGGCAGGCAGATTCCTAACCACTGCGCCACCAGGGAAGCCCGTATATGTGATCTTGATCAAATAATGTTTCTCCTTTTTTCTGTTAATTTGGTCAATTAAAGTAATCCATTTTTAAAATCGAAGTATAGTTGATTTACAGTATTGTGTTAGTTTCAGGTGTACAGCCAGAGAGATTCAGTTATAAATATATATGTTCAGATTATTTTCAATTATAGATGTTGAAATATAAATACAAGATATTGAGTATAATATCCTGTGCCATAGAGTAAATCCTTGTTGCCTGTCTGTTTTTTGTATAGTACTTTGTATCAGTTAATCTCATACTCCGAATTTGTCCCTCCCCCTCCCCTTTGGTAACCATAAGTTTGTTTTCTATGTCTGTGAATCTGTTTCTGTTTTGTATATAGATTCATTTATATTATTCTTTACAGTCCATATATAAGTGATATCATAATATTTGTCTTTGACTTACTTCACTAAGTATAATATTCTCTAGGTTCATCCATGTTGCTGCAAATGGCAATATTTCATTCATTTTATGGCTACTAACATTCCATTGTGTATATATACCACATCTTCTTAAGGCACTCGTCTCTTGATGGGCACTTGGGTTATTTCCATGTCTTGGCTATTATAAATAGTGCTGCCATGAATATTGGGGTGCATGTATCTTTTCAAATTAGAGTTTTCATTTTTCCTGGATATATACCCAGGAGTGGGATTGCTGGATCATATGGTAGCTCTTTCTTTTTTATCCAATCTGCCACCCTGTGTCTTTTGATTGGAGCATTTAGTCTATTGATATTAAAAGTAATTACTGATAGGTATATACTTATTGCCATTTTAAACCTTGTTTTCCAGTTGTTTTTCCAGTTTTTCGTTAATTTCTTCTTTTTGTTTTTTTTTCCTTTGTGGTTTGATGGTTTTCTTTTGTTTTATGCTTGAGTTCCTATCTTTGTTTTTTGTGAATCTGTTATATGTTTTTGATTTGTGGTGACTGTGGAGTTCAAGTTTGTTGGCCCATGACTATCTCTACTTGTGTTAAACTTATAGTCATACAAGTTCACACCTCCCCCACATTTTGTGATTTTGATGTCCTATTTTACATATTTATGTTTTACCCTTTTGCTATTAATTGTAGTTATGTTGCTTTAAATTTTTTTTTGATTTTTTTAATCTATGTACTGGCTTAAGTGGTCTTCAATCTTGTTATATATTTACCTTTCTTATTGTGATTTTCCCTTTCCTATAGATTCTTGTTTCTTGTCTATTTGGAGAAGAGCCTTCAATATTTCTTTTAGGGTAGGTTTAGTATTGCTGAATTCTATAACTTTTGCTTGTCTGAGAAATTCTTTTTTTAAAATTTATTTTATTTTTGGCTGTGTTGGGTCTTCATTGCTGTGCGTGGGCATTCTCTAGTTGCAGCGAGCAGGGACTACTCTTCATGTGGTGTGCAGGCTTCTCATTGTGGTGGCTTCTCTTTTTGCGGAGCACAGGCTCTAGGCGCACGGGCTTCAGTAGTTGCAGCACATGGGCTCGGTAGTTGTGGCTCACATGCTCTAGAGCACAGGCTCAGTAGTTGTGGCGCATAGCCTTAGTTGCTCTGTGGCATGTGGGATCTTCCCGGACTAGGACTTGAACCCGTGTTCCCTGCATTGGCAGATGGATTCTTAACTACTGTGCCACTAGGGAAGCCCTGCTTGTCTGAGAAATTCTTTATCTCTCCTCCTATTCTAAATGATAATCTTGCTGTAGAGTATCCTAGGTTTCTGGTTTTTTCCTTTCAGGACTTTGAATATGTCATGTCACTCCCTTCTGATCTGAAATGTTTCTATAGAGAAATCAGCTGATAGCCTATGGGGGTTCCCTCTAACTGACTGTTTTTCTCTTGCTGCGTTTAGAATCCTCTCTTTAACTTTTCTCATTTTAGTTATGATATATTTTGGCATGAGTTTGATTGGGTTCATCTTGTTTGGGACTCTCTGTGCTTCCTGTACCTGGATATCTGTTTCCATCTTTAGGTTTGAGAATTTTTCAGCCATGATTTCTTCAAATACATTTTCGATCCCCTTTTCTCTCTCCTGTCCTTCTGGAACCCCTATTATGCATAGCTTGGCACATTTTATATTATCCCATAGATCTTGCATATTTCTTTCTTTTTTTAAAAAATTTGTCTTTCTGTCTGCTTTTCTGATTGGGTGATTTCCATTATTCTATCTTCCAGATCACTTATTCACTCTTCTGTGTCATTTAGTCTGCTATTCATTGCCTCTAGATTGGTTTTTATCCTGGCAATTGAATCGTCTAATTTTGATTGGTTCACCTTCATAGTTTCTAGCTCCTTGTTACAGTGGTCTTCATTTTTATTGATAATCTTTCTTAATTCCTGTAGCATTTTTATTACCCGTTTTTTGGGGATTTGGCGTCCAGTAGACTGGTGAGGTCTGCTTCATTATTTGTTCTTTCAGGGGATTTCTCTTGTTCTTTTTTTAGGAGTAATTCCTCTGCTCTTTCATTTTACTTAACTTTCTCTGCTTCTGTGAATTTAGGAGAAACAGTTATCTACTGTGTTCTTGAAGGGGTGTTTTTACGTGGGAGTGTCCCTATGTAGACTGTGTGTGTCCAACATTTTTGGTGCGAGGGCTGGTTTTGGTGTGGATGTTAGCCACGTTTTTCTTCAGAGTGTGTTGGCTGTTATTCCCTTGATAGTTGGTCTTTTGGTATCCAGAGCCTGTGCTAGATGGGAGGTGGGGTCTCTTCTTTGTTCCATGGCTGTCACCACCCTGTCGGGGGCAGGGTCTGCTTCCCAAATGTTGGAGTAGAAGTCCTAAGGTCAGGTTTCTCAGGCTCTGTTGCCCTTCAGTGCGTGCCCTACCCCAAAGAAGGTGGATGCTGAAGCAAGTGAGGCCCATGCGCTCATAGCAAACCTATGTGCCACGTGTGTAGGTGTCCAGGGTTCTGCTCAGAAGCAGCACAAGGCGCATTATTTTCTCTGTTTTGTTCCTCCCAGATCTAGTGCAGGGCTGTGGTGTGGAGTAGACTGGAGCTGGGTGTCAGGGTGTTGTCACTGCAGGAATTGAGGTGGGCAGGAATTGAGAGCTGGGCTGCCTCTGTGGCAGACTTCTCCCAGGATCTGTTTGCCCCAGGTCTGGTGCTAAGTCGCTGTGTTGAATGGGTGGGGCTGGAGCACTCTCGCTGGGAAACAAACTGCTGTGCACTCCTGCCCAGGGCCTGTCTGCCCAGTATTCAGCACTTAGCCATTATGCATTCTTGTGGCACTGCCCAGTGCACACACTGACATTGTCTGTGGTAGCTGGTTCTGCTGCCCCTGTGCACACATTGACAAAAGTCTCCACTGCTAGAGCTGCCACCACCACTGTGCGCAAGCTGACAGTGAAGCTCTGTGGCTCCCTCCAGATCACACCCCAGGCCATCTGGACTGTTTCTGCATAGCTAGATCAAGCCCTCTCCCAGGACCTACCTGCCCGAGATTCAGCGCTTAGCCACTATGTATTCTTGTGGCACTACACGATGTGCTGACAATGTCTGCCCAGCTAGACCTGCTGCCTGATGTGCGTGCTGACAGTGTCTCCCCTGGCTAGACCCACCCTCCCGTGTGCACACTGACAGTGGCTCCATGGCTCCATCCAGATTACACCCCTGGCGCCCCCTGTCTGCCTCTGTGGAGCTAAACAAATCTTTCCCCTGATCTCGCACCAGGCTATGGTGTGGAGGGAGCAGGGCTGGGGCATTTACTGTTTAGGATTAGGAAGTGCAGTGAGGTGGCTGCTGCCGGTGCAACCTTTCCTCCATCCTGATTGTTAGCAAGCCAGCATATGCACACACCTCATGAGTAGGGTCTAGGCTTATCTAGCATACCTCATGAGTAGGATCTAGGTTTCTCTAGCCCTTCTTTCTGTCTCAGCAGATCCCATTAGGCAAGGGGGCTTGTCTCCATGTAAGACCCCAGAACTGGGATGCCCAGATTGTGAGTCAACCTGATCATTCCCCAGGGCGAGGGTCTGCCTGTGTGGACCTTGTCTTCCTTACAGATCCCTCCCAGGGGTGCAGGTCCCAACCTGATGCCTTTTTTTCCCCCATCCTACCCAGTTTTGTGGAGATCTTTCTTGCAGCTTTGGTTAGGTATAGGAGTCCTTCTGTCAGCTTCCTGTTGGTTTTCTGTGAGAATTGTTCCGTGTGTAGATATATTTTTGATGTGTTTATGGCGGGAGGTGAGCTCCATGTCCTCCTACTCCACCATCTTGATCCTCCTCCTTTAGAGTCATCAATTTTTGAATGTTAAACTAATCCTGTTAACTGGTTGGGGGAAACACTTGAATATTTTTTTCCTGGATATTTAATTCATTAATTTAATTTATACTAAGGTATACACAACAGATACCATAACTTTATTGAAAGCAGATTTTCTTGAGTCTGGTGTTAGAAGGTAAGGTGAAGCCAAGGTATAAGTTCCTTGCAAGCCTGTTTTATTTAGCAGGAGTTCTGTACCTATCACACATCCTCAGTGAATGCTGTTTTGGACAAGATGTCTTAAACTATGAAGATGAATTTTGCCCAAGGCCGATACTGTTCTATTAAAGTAAATTTTATGATTGTAAATTCTTTAGAGATTTGAACCTTGTCTGAAAGCCATTTACCTCCTCACATCATACATGTAGTCCATATTTCTTTGTCCCTTAACTTTATTCAATGACTTCATATGTATGAGTCACAGAATTACTCATACTACACTGATATGTATGTTAAAAATATAGTTTCTTTATTTTAAAAATTTGTTCGCATATCTCTTAAGAGTTCTGATCAGTAGCATGAAAAGAAAAGCTAGTTTTGATGCAGTCTGATTCAAAACTTAGTCCTATCAGTAAACTGTTTCTTTGAATAATTATTCAGTTATTCAGATTCCTCTCTAAACCCCTGTCCTCTCTTAAGGTGGTATCTGAGATATAGAAGAAAATCTTCATAGCTTTGGGAGGAAGAGGGTCCTCTGTGATTCTCCATGAATGTGTGCTGACTGGTATCCACTGAATCTAGTTTAGCTGGCTTCTTTTTCTGGGCATTCTGTAGCTGATGAATTTGTGGTACGTTTTTCAGCTCAGTCATGATCCAAGGGCCCCCTCCTTTCATCTTTCCTGCCTTGGATCTTGTTGTCTCCACAGACTCTGAGTCTCTGTCATAACCTCCAAAGAATCCCTGGCTTCCATGTGCAATAGTCTGTGGGGTCATCTTGCCTTCTGCAAGGGTCCTATCACTCCCTACTCAGGATATATGCTACATGGGACACAAAGGCTACTTAAGGTTCCCCCAATTTGACCATGTCACTTTGCCCTCTTAATTCACTACCTTTCTTACTTCACCTTAATGCCCTGGAGTGTGAGAAGTTCTGAGCAGACATTTAACTGCCTATGTCCCTACCTCCATGGCCTTTCTTCTCTATCCCAGGCCTCCAAGGGGGAGGAAAGTGTTTCCCCCAGTCATCTTCCCCTCTGTCTTTCTTTTTTCAGTAAAACTAAAATGGAGAAAGGTTATGAAGAATAAGGAAACATACATTAAAAAGCGTTTCAAAACTAGTATACTGGTTACATGTTTGGAATCTATGAATGCCAGTGAGAGGCCCAAGGCAGTATAAATAAGGCCATGGAAGGTCTGAAGATATTACTGATGACAAAGCACATCCAGCCAGAAGCAAAAAAATTAACCCATAGCACAAGAATATCACATCATTTTGTTCATTGTTGCCATATTAAGTTTCATCTGCAAATGTTCACATCTCCAGAAACATAGAACAGAGTGCCTAGGACAATAAAATTAAATTGACAAGCCTGCTGTGTGTTCTATATTCTGCTTAGTGCTTTACTTGAACTCTTCATTTTTTCATGAGGATTTAATGATTGGTGTCACTTCCCTTCAGCCTCAGGAACTTCCTTTATTATTTCTTTTTTTTTTCCTTTATTATTTCTTGTTAGGCCAGTCTGCTAGCAATGAATTCTCTGGGAATATATTTCATCTTTTTTTTTAGGTGAAATTTACATAAAATTAATAATTTTGAAGCAAACAATTCAGTGACATTTAGTACCTTCACAATGTTGTACAGCCACCCCTCTATCTAGTTACAAAACATTTTCATGACCCCCAAATAAAACCTCATACCCATTAAACATATACTCCCCCCTTCCCCTCTCCCCCAGCTCCTGGCAACCACCAGTCTGCCTTCAGTCTCTGTATTTATCTATTCCAGATATTTTATATGAATAGAATGCTAAAATATGTGACTTTTGTGTCTGGCTTCTTTCACTGAGTATAATCATTTTTGAAGGTAACTTTGCTAGTTATAGGATTATTCGTTGATAGTGTTTTTTCTTTCAGCACTTGAAATATTGCTGTCCCATTGCCTTGACCTTCATTGTTTCTAATGAGAGGTCAGGTGTCAATTTTATTGTGGCTGCCTTGTAGATAAAGGATTGTTTTCCTCTTGCAGCTTTTAAGGTTTTCTCTGTATTGTTACTTTCAGCATTTTGAGTATCATGTGTTTGTATCTCTTTGTGTTTATCCTGCTTAGGGTTCATTGAGTGTCTTGGATATGTATACTAGTGTTTTTAAAAAATCAAATTTAAGAAGTTTTCAGCCAGCATTTCTTTGAGTAGTCTTCTGTCTTTCCTCTCCTTCTGGTACTCGTATTATGTGTATGTGGATGTACTTATTTCTGTCTCACATTTCTCCTAGTCTGTGTTCATGTTTCTTCACTCTCTTTTTTTCCCCTCATCTTCAGATTGTATAGTTTCTATTGATCTCTTGATCGTTAAGCTTGCTGATTCTTTATTCTGCCATCTCAGACCTTCACGCAGCTGTGAGAAAGTCTCATCCAGGCCAGTGGGGAGTTGCTGACCAAAATTTTCCCATTAGAGGAGTCCCATGTCAGGTAGAATGGTCCAGTCCCTAATACCCTCACTGTGCTTAGCCTTTGGCTGGAAAAATAGCCAGTGGTGGCTTGAGAATAGCATGGTCTCATCATGAACACAGTAGTAGAACTAAAGATAGAGCGGCTGGAGTTTGTTCGCCAATTATGTGTCTCACAGCTTGTTCTCTTGAAGGGGATCTGGGAGCATATTTCTATGGCTGCCACAAAGATAGCATTTTGAAATGTTCTCTTTCTACCATAAGCATTTATCTGTCTTAATAGATTTACCTAGTATTATTGACTGTGACAGAAATCTTCCAGAACAGTTGCTTAAACAGGACAGAATTTTATTAGTCTCTGTAGGAATTCAGGTACCAACAAATCAGGGCTGGTCCTGTATCTCTAAGGCAGAGAGAACCAGGATTCCTCGATTTCATTTGTCTACCTCATTATCCTCTAATACTTGGCTCTACCTCATTATCCCAAATGACTATATTTGCCCTAGCCATCATAGTTACTTAACAGTCTATAGGAAGGAGGAAGCTGGGAAGAAAATGTATACCTCCTCCCTTTAAGCTCACTTACCAGTAGTTGCACATAATACTCCTTTCATCTTATTGTCCAGAACCTTATATAAAAATACCTAGCTTCAAAGGAGATGAAGAATGATAATAAGAATGATAATGGCACAGGAGGCCATATGCCCAGCCAAAAATTTGGAAATGGGGGGAAATATTGGGATAGAAGAGTAAAAGTCTTTGCTACAGTATCAACTGTTCTGGATTTCTTTTCTTTTCTTTCTTTTTCATTTTGAGATCAGTCTTGGTTTCATATTTCTTTTTAAATTATTAATTTCATTGAAGTTCAGTTTGTTTCAGTATTCCTAATTTTGTATGTTTGTTTTTTAAATTTATTTTTCTTCATTAAACTTATTTGCCTAACTCAGTATTTATACTTAAAATATCAGTTTTTAATTATGGGGATTTATGTATATAAGTTTTAGATTTCTCATATTAAGATTATGCTTCATATTTACTAAATTTTTTAAAAAGTATTTTCATCAAGTTTATTTTAATGATTTCTTTTTGGATTCTGTCACTCTTGAGCAATTACAATTTTCTTGCAAAATCTGTGGTGTTGGTTTTGTAATTTATTAATTATTTTATTGATCCAACTTAGGAAAATACAACTCCCTGAGGAGAAATCTGAGGCTGAGGCACTGTCAGCAAGAATTCATCTTATGTGCTCTTCTCCTTTCATGTGATTAATGAAACCATTATAGTAGGACTAGCTTTCTGCATTATATTTTCTCCTCAGCCGTAATTCCTCACCAGGTACTTTTTCTGAGCTTATTTTGGTCTTTATCCCACTTAAGGGGAAGTCCCAACTATCCTGTGCATTTCAGTGTTTTTTTTTTTAAATAAATTTATTTATATATTTATTTTTTGTTGCATTGGGTCTTCGTTGCTGTGCTTTCTCTAGTTGTGGCGAGCAGGGGCTACCCTTCATTGCGGTGTGCAGGCTTCTCATTGCTGTGGCCTCTCTTGTTGCAGAGCACGGGCTCTACGTGTGCGGGCTTCAGTAGTTGTGGCTCGTGGGCTCTAGAGTGCAGGCTCAGTAGTTGTGGCACACGGGCTTAGTTGCTCCGTGGCATGTGGAATCTTCCCAGACAAGGGCTCAAACCCATGTCCCCTGCATTGGCAAGCAGATTCTTAACGACTGTCCCACCGGGGAAGTCCTTTCAGTGTTTTTTTACCCTGACACTTTGCCTTTGGTTTCTTTTTTTTTTTCTTTTTACATTTCTTTAAAAATTTTCTTTTCTAGCTTTATTGAAATATAATTGACATGTAACATTGTGTTTAAGGTGTACAACGTGTTGAATTGATACACTTACATACTGCAAAATTATTATCACAGTAGTTGCTTAAAACCTCCATCACCTCACATAATTATTTCTTTTTTAGGGCGAGAACATTTAAGATCTACTCTCTAGCAAGTTTCCAGCATATAATACTGTACTGTTATAAAAGTACTGTTATATAAAAGTACTGTTATATACAGTACCTATAAAATTAGGTACTGTATAAAAGGTACTGTATAAAAGTACTGTTATATAAAAGTACTGTTATATACAGTACCTATAAAATTAGGTACTGTACTGTACCTAATTTTACTCAAGTTGGGTTTTTTTGCTATTGAGTTGTATGAGTTCTTTATTTTGGATGTTAACCCCTTATCAAATATATGATTTGCAAATATTTTCTTTTGTTCCATAAATCACCTTTTTATTTTGTTGACTGTTCCTTTTGCTGTGCAGAAGCTTTTTAGTTTGATGTAGCATCACTTATTGATTTTTGCTTATATTGCTCATGCTTTTCATGTCATATTTAAAAAATTATTGCCAAGACCAATGTCAAGAGCTTTATCCTTATGATTTCTTCTAGGAGTTTTACTGTTTCAGGTCTAATTTTAAATCTTTAACCATTTTGAGTTAATTTTAGTGGTGTAAGATGTGTCCAGTTTTATTATTCTCATGTGATGATCCAGTTTTCCCAATACCATTTATTGAAGAGACTATCCTTTCCCCATATTGAATATTCTTGACTCCCTTGTCAAGTATTAGTTGACTGATACAAGGGGGTTATTTCTAGACTCTCATTTCTTATACATGGGTCCATGTGTCTATTTTTATGCAGATACCACACTGTTTTGATTACTATGGCTTTGTCATATAGTTTGAAATCAGGAAATGTGATGCTTCCAGCTTTGTTCTTTCACAAGATTGCTTTGGGCATTTGGGGTCTTTTGTGGCTCCATACAAATTGTATTGGATTGGCCAAAAAGTTCATTCGGGTTTTTCCATAAAAAGATCACTTTTTCCTGTTTCTGTGAAAAAAGTCTTCGGGAATTTTGATAGTGATTGCATTGAGTCTGTTGATGGCTTTGGGTAGTATGGACATTTTAACAATATTCTTGCGATCCATGAACATGGGATATCTTTCCATTTATTTGTGTCCTCTTCAGTTTCCTTCATCAAAATCTTATATTTTTCAGTGTCTAGAGCTTTCTCCTCCTTGGTTAAATTTATTGCTAAGTATTTTTGTTGTTTTTGATGCTATTGTGAATGGGATTGTTTTATTTCTTTTTCAGATATTTTGTTGTTAGTGTATATAAATACAGCTGATTTCTGTCTGTTGATTTTGTGTCCTGCAACTTTACTGAATTCATTGATTAGTTCTTACAGTTTTTTTGGTAGTGATTTTAGGATTTTCTATATATAAGATCATATCATCTGCAAAGAAAAAGAAGAGAGTTTTCTTCTTTCTTTCCAATTTGGATGTATTTTTTTCCCTTGCCTGATTGCTCTGGTTAGGATTACCCATACTATATTGAATAGGTCTGGTGAGAGTGGGTACCTTTGTCTTGTTCTGATCTTAAAGGAAAAGTTTCAACCTTTTACCATTGGATATGATATTGTTGTTGGCTTATCATGTATGTCCTTGTTTATGCTGAGGTATGTTCCTTCTATACTCAGTTTGTTGAGAGTTTTTATCACAAAATGATTGTATTTTGTCAAGTGCTTTTTCTGCATCTGTTGAAATGATCATATAATTTTTGTCTTTCATTCTATTGAAGTGATGTATCACATGTATTGATTTGCATATGTTGAACTATCCTTGCATCCCAGGAATGAATCCTTCTTGATTGTGGTGTATGATCCTTTTAACATGCTGTTGAATTTAGTATGCCTATATTTTGTTGAAAAATTCTGCATCTATATTCATTAGAGATATTTGCCTATAGTTTTTCTTGTAGTGTCCTTATCTGCCTTTGGTATCAGGGTAATGTTGGCCTTGTAAAATGAGTTTGGGAGTGTTCCCTCCAGTTCTATTTTTTGGAAAGTATGAGAAAGACTGGCATCTGTTCATCTTTAAATGATTGGTAGAATTCACCAGGGAAGCCATCTAGTCCTCGGCTTTTCTTTTTTTGGTGGGAGGGGAGGGTTTTCTCTATTGAAAGATTTTGATTACTGATTCAACTCTTTATTCATTATTGGTCTGTTCTGATTTTTTATTTCTTCATGATTCAGTCTTGGTAGGTTGTATGTTTCTATGTTTCTTCTAGGTTATCCACTTTGTTACCATATAATTGTTCATAGCAGTCTCTCATGGTCATTGTATCTGTGATATCAGTCATAATGTCTCCTCTTTCATTTTTTATTTTATTTATTTGACTCCTCTTTTTTACTTCTTGATGGTGTCCTTAGCACAGTAAGATCCGCTTCTCTGTAACGTCCTCTGAGAATGTTATCTGCTGCTCTCTCAGACTTTTCAGTGACACAGCTCATAATTCAGTACTTTGGATGTGATGAGAGAAAAATGACACTCTTTGGCACCATCCCACATAGCTGGGAAAGCAGGGTACTCATACATCCTTATTTTCCTTCATGAACGAAATCATGGGCCAAGATTTCTCTTGGCCCTAAGCTGTGTTTCCTTGGTGGAGGGGTGAAGTAGGTAAAGTCAAACTGTTCCTCTTACCCTCTCTGATGAGTCCAAACTTGTATTTTTTGCTCCACTGATGTACTGGAACTTCTTGGCTGGAGACGTGTACTTTCACAAAAGCTCTGTCTTCTATTAGGTGCTTGTCTAAGACAGTCATTTTCTGGGGGCTCCTGGACCATGGCCAAGAGAGGCTAGAGTCAGTTCACATGCCTCTCAGGGTCTATAGCCAGGACTGAGGTCTGTATGCTTATAACTTAACATGTGGGTAGGCAAGACTCCTTCTCAGTCCCTTAGCATATGGTGCTGGACCCCACAGTTACCACAAAGGCACTTTTGTCCATAGATGGATGCCAAATTACTGTTTTTGCAGTGGGGCCACTGCAGAGGGATGTCTTATTTTGCCATGATTGCTTTTGGTTTCTTAAGCCTGATTGTTTATAAGTCCTTGATCTTCAGCAGAAAAGGGCTCCAAAAGAGGAGTTTCCATTATTCCCACAGCATACTCTCAACTTTAGTGGATGTTCATGGTCATAGGGTCCTTTTAGGACCTAGAAATAAATTATCAGAAACATTTTTTATCATCTAGCTCCTGGTGATTTCCTTTTATCTTACCCCATCTCTCATAGAAATTCCTCAAAGTATAGGAAATATGGAAAGCTACCTTTGTTCCAGTGCTGTTGAAGATTTTTTTCTTATGTTTATATTTTTGGGGCATTTTGGTTTTTAACTAGAAAAAGTGCATTTGATTTCTATGTTCAAATCACACTTCTTTGAAGAAATTTGTTACCAGTCCCTCATTTCTGACACTTTAATCTTTCTTGGTACTGTTTTCTCACAGTTCTGGTTGTAATTCAAGTTCAGACCATTTTATAAAAACTTCATTAATCTTTTTTCTATATCTGTTGGTATTTGTAACATTCTATTTGTGGCACTCTTTTTTCAGTATATGTGAACTCTGAACAAAAATATATCCAGTTTTTGTGGCTGCAGACACCTGTTATAGGCTTATGAACAATAAATCCTCATTTTCAATTTAGATTTCTTCTGATCTAATGAACAATATGTGCAACTGCTAAATCAATGAATATCTCTGGATGTTCCTACTATACTTCAAAGTCATTCTCTCCCCATTTCTGCTTCCATCCAAATCCTATTTTCATTTTTTCATGTACCAGTGCATCACAGGGATCTAGTGAGTTCCCAGACCAATTAACTTGAGTAAAGTTTTGTATTCCGCCAGTTTTTGCACTCAGTATAAATTAGTACCCAAGATCTCTTTAACTCACAGTAGTTATTAAAGATACGTGCTTGCTAAATCAATGAATGAACATAAACTGACAGGATGTTGCTAAAATGATATTTTTCTTTCAGACAATAACAAAAACAGGTAAAATTTATTTTATAATCTCTTACCTTTGTGTACTATCAGAAAAAGTTTCAATATGTTTTGTCCACTACATCTAAGATGGATGACTCCAGATTGAGTGGGAATATGTTGTTACAGGAAACAGTGACATTCAAAGATGTGGCTATTGACTTCACTGAGGAAGAGTGGCAGCAGTTGGATCCTGCTCAAAGGAACCTGTACTGGAATGTGATGCTAGAAAACTATAACAACTTAATCACTGTGGGTAAGGGTAGTTTCCTATATAACTCAAACTCTGGGAGTAAATTACCTTTTCTTCCCCCAGTGTTTCTGAAATGTGTGGAACCTTTAAATGTTAGCCTGAGTTTGGCCTTTAGGTGCCTTTGCTCACATTCATGTGCATGCTGCAGCTTTCAAAGCAAAATGTCATCCTTGGTTATGTTTCAAGGGGCAGTATTCCTAGAAAACATAGTTTTCTTGTCCTTCAGAAAGCCTGGTTTCCCTGGGCCAGCCTCAGTTATTGAATGATTGTTCCTAGTATTTATGCCCAAATCTTATGTCACTTCCCTTTGACAGGATGTCCATTCACCAAACCTGATGTGATTTTCAAGTTGGAGCAAGAAGAACCATGGGTGGTGGAGGAAGAAGTGTCAAAGAGACATTGTCCAGGTTAGTGGGAAGGAACCATACAGGTGAGGAGGGGCCAGGGCCCTTTAATTGTTAATCTGTAAGTTTTTGATCCCTCTGAAATGTTCTTCAAAGTTATTTTTTTAAGGCCATAGAACTTTGTAATAACAATTGGTGTGAATTTTTTATATATGTAAGATGTCATTTCTAGATAATATTCTTAACTTCTTTCCTCAGAACCTAAAAGACCAGTTAGCTTTCTTACCTGTGTGCTAGATATCAACATTTCCTAATTCATTCCCAGCTTTGCTTTGGTAATCATTCTAGTCTTTCTGCCCACCTTTTTACATAGACTCCTTTCGTTTTACGTTCAGATATTTACAGAATTGAAGTTGTTTAAATAAACTTGTTGACATTTAGAGTCCTTTACTATTTTCTCTTTTTCCTTCCATTGTAAATGCTTTAGCATCATATTTTGTACCCATAGTCACACTTCCCACTGTAATTTAGCTTTTGCTCTCATACTTCAGTAATGACTACAATCCTTTTATTTCAATAAAGATTTAAAGTCAGTGCTACTTTTCTGTTATCTCCCATTTTCTGCTACATTTGTCACGTATATATGCATGTGCTTGTGTGTTTGTGATACATGTGTATACATATGTATAATGCATACACATATATACATGCATACATATACATACATATATTTTTAATTTGAAAGATATTGTGATGTCTTTTTTTGCTCTTCAAGGAGACAAAATTTATACTTCTACTGACAATTTCTGCAACTTAGTCTATTAGCATTCCTTAAATCATTGCCAGTTTGATAAATGAAAAATAACTTACTATAGTTTGAATTTGCATTTCGTTTATTATAAATGAAGGCAAGCATCTTTTCATATGTTTAAAATCTATCTATATTTCTTTTTTATGAACAGTTTGTGTTTTATGCCCCTTTTTTTCTGTTGAGTTCTTAATTTATATGAATTCTTAACATATTAAGGTGATTAGCCGTTTCTCTTGTTTTTCTAGTATTTTTTTCCGGTCACTCATTGCTCTTTAAAGTACTTTTTACCACCGTTAAAGTTCACATAGTTAAAATAACAACCGTTTCTTACAGGAGATTTATCATATGATTCTTTTTCCTTTTGTGTATATGGGTGAATATTATTTACATATTTCTTAATAATGAATCATACTTACATTTTTGCTATGAATTTAAATATCTTAACTCTGTTAAGCTTTGAAGTCAATGTTACATTGGTTTTGTAAATAAAATTTAGAAGCTTTTCTTCACGTTCTAGAACATTTATATAGCATTGGCATAAAACTCCCGTAAAATTTTTATTTATCTTACCTGTTGAACTATTTGGACCTTGCAGATTTTTGAGGGAAGTTTCTTTGACAGCTTTTCTCCATTGTTCCTTTTTTTTTTTTTTTTTTTTTGCGGTACGCGGGCCTCTCACTGTTGTGGCCTCTCCCGTTGCGGAGCACAGGCTCTGGACGCGCAGGCTCAGCGGCCATGGCTCATGGGCCCAGCCACTCCGCGGCATGTGGGATCTTCCCAGACCAGGGCACGAACCTGTGTCTCCTGCATCAGCAGGCGGACTCTCAACCACTGCGCCACCAGGGAAGCCCTTCTCCATTGTTCCTTTTATAACTGTTCTATATAGATGTTTTGTCTCTCTTGGCAATAGTTTTTGATAATAGACTGTAATTTTCCAGAAAGATACCATTTTAATCCTGGTTTTCGAATTAATTTTCACAGAGTTGAACAAAGAAATTGCCATAAATATTTAAATTTCCTCTGTATTTTAAGAAGTTACCATATATTGATGTTCCAGGGCCATCTGTTATATTTAACAATTTGTTTCATCTGTGTTTTCAAATCTGTTTGTATAAAATTATTCATAGTGTTGTCTCCTTATTTATGTCTTCCATAAGTACTGCAACATTCTCAGCTAGCATCATCAAATATTGGCTCTCATTCATTGCCTTCACACTCTACCACTGAGAGTCATATTAGATAGATGCTAGACCTTTTTTTTCTCCATATTTTTAAATATCTTTTGCTATTTTCTTCTTCTGTATCTCTGTGTTGCCTTCTCAGTAATTACTTCAGATATATCTTCCAGTTTGCTAATTCTCTCTTCAACCATGTTTATTCATCTTTTTAACTCATCCACCTTTGAAAAAATTTTTAGTAGTATTTTGTATTTTTGTAAGTTCCTCTTCTTTTTGTTTTTGCTATGCTTTTTTCTTCTCACATCTTTCTGATTCTTCCTAGTAATTTCTGTGGCTTCTTCAGCTTTGTGTTTTTATCTTTTGCTTCTTTAAAAATACTGTACATAGCTCTTTTGTATTCAGTATCTGACAGTTCCAGTATTTTAAGTTCTCAGGTTTAAATATCTTGTTTTTGAGGACTCAGTGTATTTTGGTTCTTCACATAGTTGATGATTGCTGATCCTAAACTTAAATTTTTAAAATCTTAATTTGTGCTAATCCTGTTGTCCTAAATTGGGGTTACTTTCCTCTGAAGATGATTTGCATGTGCTTCTGGTGGGTGCCAAGAGGCGTTGCCAAGTGAGGATCAGTTGAACATTCTTTGAAGGTCTTGGCTTTTTGTAGGAATCTTAGTTGAGCTTCTCTTCTTTATTGATGGCCCAAGAGCCTTATACTTTAGTTAACAAGGCTTTGCATAGGTACTCAAGACAGATCTGTCTTGCAGGTTGCTTTCAGGTCTGCTGTCTCTCAGACCTGGTTTTGGCTAATACTTGTTTTTATTTTGTTCATTTTTTCTGTGTATGGAGCTCAGGCATGGTTGTTGGAGAGGATTGCAGTGTTCTTGGAGATTTATGCTACTTCCTATCAGCCCAGTGATGCTTCAGAATTTATGCTTTATCCACTATCTTGTTTTGCAATACGAGGTTACCTTACTGTAATTTTAATACTTAAAGTCTTTAAATTTTTTAAGGTTTTTTTTTGATGACCATTTTTAAAGTCTTTATTGAATTTGTTACAGTATTGCTTCTGTTTTATGTTTGTTGGTTTTTTGGCCCCAAGGCATGAGGGAATCTTAGCTCCCTGACCAGGGATCAAACCCACACCCCCTGCACTGGAAGGCGAAGTCTTAACCACTAGACCACCAGGGGAGTCCCTAAAAGTCTTTATGTAGCCTTTCTCTCTTTTTTCCCCCCACTTGCATGGTGTTCATTATTTTGGATGGTTTTATTTTTCTCTTTTCTTTCTTTCTTGGTTCTGCTAGTTAATTTTTTTTTAGCCCTTTTTGTTTTCTCATTGTTTCTTCCTCATGCATTTATATTTCTATTTTGAGCTCATTTATAGTTGATATTTTCATTAAGTTTTTTCATTCATGGCAATACATTTAATCAAGATTTTCATTTACTATGTGTCAATTGTCTTAGCTTGAAGTTTTTGTCTGCTTTCTTTATCTCATGTTTCTTTTCTTTTTTCTCTTATACTTTTTTAGAGATCTGATTCCAGTACCTTCTCATTTATGAGTGAGGATAGTTCCTCCTTGACCTGACTTTTAAAGAAGGATATTGTTAGGGAAGGAAAGAAAGTTCTCTGATCTAGAGCAGGAATATGCAAACTATGACCTGTAGGCCAGCCACTTGTTTCTAGAGTAAATGAAGTTTTACTGAAATATAGCCACAATGAATCATTTACATCTTAACTATTAATACTTTCACATTGCAGAGGCAAAGTTGAATAGTTGTGTCAAAGACTATATGACCCACGAAGCCTAAAATATTTACTATCTGACCTTTAAGAAAAAGTTTGCCGACTCTTGATGTATAGGAATGCATCTGTTCTTCATACTAAAGCCTTTTATTCTACATGGTTGTGTGAATATGTTTAGGTTTTACTTCTTCTCATCCAAAAAGGAACTGCAGCTGCAAGTCTTCTCATAACTCTGAATCTTACACTCTCACCCCAACAGACTTCTTCCTAAAAAGACAGTATTTCACAGTGTTTCCTCGTTCAGTCCTGGCTTCCTTGACATACCTTGGGATGTCAAGTCTCCTGTAATCAGTCTCTACTCCCAAATTTCCATGTTGTAATCATGGGTTAATTAATTCTGCCCTTCAAGGTGTGATATCCATTTTGACAATGTCAGCTGCTTGCTGTGCCCAAGATCAGCATGAACAGCTGTCTTCTCTTGGAATCCTTTTTTCCCTATTCCACCCTTCATTGTATTTGTCAACACTAACTCATTTATTATAATTGGGGTTACGGCCACCACCTAGGATCATTGAAGAATCAATGACTTTTCATTCCTGTTTGTATAGAGGAAAAGAGATCAGATACTCTTTCATTTCACCATCTTAAAACATGGAATCTTTTCTGTCACATTTGATATTTTGATCTTGCCCTTGGAACTCTTGTACACTTCTACTTGGATAGTACCTTAAAGACCTGATCTTACCTTTCCTCTCAACACCTTTTGCTTAATTGAGCTTTTCTCTTTCCCTGAACTGAGCGGACTCAATAGCTTAAGCTTAGTATTCTGCCTTCTTTTCTACATTTATAATCTGCAACCATGTCTCTAACTTTACCTGCATTATAGCTTCACAAGAATTTTTCCTTTACTTTATTCTCAGTCTGGCAGAGAGGGAGAAAAATCTCCATTTTCCTCTCCTAGAGCTAAGCAGCCACTGGGGACTGAATGTCTCACCTTTGGGTATGTAGACGTTCATTTATTCTACGTTTGAGCCAGTTCCTTATCTCTGAATTTCTCTGCCTGGTGTCCTTGTCTCTAGAGCCTTTCTGCTTATATTTCTCAAGAGAGTAATCTCCCATCTTCTCTAGGGTGGAAGAGTGGTCTTTGTCTTTGTTAGTTTATATCTTTTTCTTTCCTTATCTAATTTTAGTGTGGTTTTGTGTAGGATCAGAGATAAATTCATGTATTTATGAGGCCATATTTAAGCATAATTTCCCACTCTTTGTTTTCCCTTTCAATCATGCTACGCAGGCTCTTCCAGTTTTATATTCCGATTCTTCTTTTTTTTAATATTTATTTATTTACTTTGGCTGTGCTGGGTCTTAGTTGCGGCATGCAGGATCTTTGTTGCAGCACATGGACTCTTTGTTGCAGCATACGGACTTCTTAGTTGTGACATGCAGACTCTTAGTTGCAACATGCATGCAGGATCTAGTTCCCCAACCAGGGATCGAACTCAGGCCCCCAGCATTGGGAGTGCGGAGTCTTACCCATTGGACCACCAGGGAAGTCCCTATTCTGATTCTTTTATCCAATTTTTACCTTCCTGTTGTTTGTTCTCATTTTATTAATTACTGTATTGTTCAGAACAATTTTATTTATTCACTTTTTAAAATATATAATACTTGTAGTACAAATTTTTTAAAGTACAATAGGATATATATTGAAAAGTAATTTTTCTTCTCTGCTGGCAACCCCTAGTATCATTTTCCCTTGAGCTATTATTTACTTGCATTTTCAAACATTTTTATTGAAGCCACTTTAAGTTGATAGGTTAACTTGCAAATAATTACCATTTTTGCTATCGAATATTCTTTTCCAGGAATGTGATACACCTTTTGTCTTAGTTTCCTAGAGCTGCCATAATGAAGTAGAGGCTAGAAATACACAATCAAGGTGTAAGTAGAGCAATGTTCCTTCTGAAACCTACAGGAGAAGATTCCGTGTATCTTTCAGCTTCTGGTATCCCCAGACATTCTTTGGTTTGTGGTAACATAACTCCAATTTGTGTCTTTATCTTCACATAGTGTTCTCCCTGTGTTCTGTCTCTTCATGTGGCATTCTTTTTATAAGAACACCAGTCATATTAGATTAGGGGCTTACCTTACTCTAGTACAACCTCATCTTAACTAACTACATCTGCAATGACCTTATTTTCAAATAACTTCATGTTCTGAGGTACTGGGGGTTAGGGCTTAAACATATATTTTAAAGGGGGAACACACAATTCAACCTATAACACTTTCATTTGTTCAAATCTGTGTGTGCATTTTAAAGTTTTCTTATAATTTTTAGACATTTCTTATTAAATTTATTCCCAGATTTTTCATATTTTTGTTGTCATTGTAAGTGTAGTCTTTTGCTATATTTTCTAAATAGTTGTTTGTATATATGAAGGTTACTGAAAGTGAATATTAATTTACTATATATAGTGAATTTAATTTTTTACTTTTTATAATTTTTCAGGTGGATCAATTTTGCAAGTTAACAGTTTTAGTATTGACAAATAATGTTAACTTTACCTTTCCTTTCCAAGTTTTTATACCTCATTTCTTTCTCTTATTTAATACACTACCCTGTACTGTAATAATAGTTGTGATAGTACTTATCTTTTTCTTATTCCTGACTTTAATGTGAATGCTTTGGGATTTTTCCCATTAAGAACAGTGCCAGGGTTTAAGTTATACTGTGCTTTTTCTCAAGTTAAATAAGTGTCTGTTCCCATTTTATAAAGTGATTTTTATGGAAAATAGGTGCTGAATTTTATCATCTTTTTAATATCTTTGGAATGATTACTTGATTTTTCACTTTTGACCTATTAATGTATTTACTTATAGTAATAGATTTCCTAATATTGAAACATACTTATATTCCTGGAAAAAACAACATATATATGTCTTATATTTAATGTGCTTTTGGGTCAGTTTTTTTTTCTTCTGGGTCATTTTGATATGTAGAGTTTTTGCATTGATATTCAAAAATGAAATTGGTGTATAGTTTGCTTTTTTGGTTGTCATCTTTATCAGGTGTTGATGTTAATATTATGTTTGTCTCACACATAAAAAAATGGGAATTCTTTTTTCTTAATATTTTGTACAGCATGACAGCTGTCCCTTAGGCGTTTGTTTAAATTCCCATGATAATATCTCTGGGCCTTTTCTATTTGTTTTGTTTTGGGGTACTTCTTTTCATATTTTTCTGTTTATTTTGTGGAAATTGGTATTTGTTTTCTCCATTTTATAGAGTCAGTTTTGGTAATTTATATTTTCCAGAAAATTATGTCAAAAAGTTTATAAAAGTTTATTTAAATGGAGTCCTGTGAAGTACTTTTATGATTTTTTAGCTTCCTGTTTTTGTCTTTTTCTCTATCGCTATTTCTTCTTACTTTATTTGTACATTCTGAATTCTCCCTCTTATTTATCCAACAGTTTACCTTTTTTCTTTCAGATCCCATTTAAAAGCAGTCAAAGCTATTTATATTCATAAATATCTGTCTCTACTGATATTTCCTTTCCTGGAATTTCCTAAAGCTTAGGAAATAGGAGATACATGTACCTGGAATTTGCTTAATAAGACACTAGGCGATAAGCTAAGAACCAATCCCATACTAGTATATTAAAAAAATTTTTTTTGATATAATATTGGAAAAATTTACAAGTGATATTTATTTGCAATTTGTTTTAGGAGAAATATGGGGGATGGATGAGCATCAGAAAATCCAGGACAGACTTTTGACACAACTTGAAGATAAATTCACAAAAACACTGACTGAAGAAAAAGTGAATGAATGTCATAAGAAATTTGCAAATGCATTTTCTCCAAACTCAGACTTTTTTCCTTCCAGTCACAATCTCTACAAATATGACTTATTTGGAAAGTGTTTAGAACATAATAATTTCAACTATTATAATAATGAGAGAATCCTTATAAGAAAAGAACATTGTGAATATAATGAACCTATGAAATCATTTGGCAATAGCTTATCCCATCTTGTAGTAACCCCCTTTAAGTGTAATCATTGTGGAAAAGGTTTTGATCAAACTTTGGACCTCATAAGACACCTGAGAATTCATACTGGAGAGAAACCCTATGAATGTAAAAAATGTAGAAAAGCCTTCAGCCAAAAGGAAAAACTCATTAAACATCATAAAATCCATAGTAGGGAGCAGTCTTATGAATGTAATGAATGTGGAAAAGCTTTCATTAAAATGTCAAATCTCATTAGACATCAAAGAATCCATACTGGAGAGAAACCCTATGCATGTAAGGAGTGTGGGAAGTCCTTCAGCCAGAAATCAAATCTCATTGATCATGAAAAAATTCATACTGGAGAGAAACCTTATGAATGTAATGAGTGTGGAAAAGCATTCAGCCAGAAGCAAAGCCTCATTGCACATCAGAAAGTTCATACTGGGGAGAAACCTTATGCATGTAATGAATGTGGTAAAGCCTTCCCTCGAATAGCATCTCTTGCTCTTCATATGAGAAGTCATACAGGAGAGAAACCTTATAAATGCGATAAATGTGGAAAAGCCTTCTCTCAGTTTTCCATGCTTATTATACATGTGAGAATTCATACAGGTGAGAAACCTTATGAATGTAATGAATGTGGAAAATCCTTCTCTCAAAGCTCAGCCCTTACTGTACATATGAGAAGTCATACTGGTGAGAAACCTTATGAATGTAAGGAATGTAGAAAAGCCTTCAGCCACAAAAAGAACTTCATTACACACCAGAAGATTCATACTAGAGAGAAACCTTATGAATGTAATGAATGTGGGAAAGCTTTCATTCAGATGTCAAATCTTGTTAGACACCAGAGAATTCATACTGGAGAAAAACCCTATATATGTAAGGAATGTGGCAAAGCCTTTAGCCAGAAATCAAATCTCATTGCTCATGAAAAAATTCATTCTGGAGAGAAACCCTATGAATGTAATGAATGTGGTAAAGCCTTCAGCCAAAAGCAAAACTTTATTACACATCAGAAAGTTCACACTGGAGAGAAACCTTATGATTGTAATGAATGTGGTAAAGCCTTCTCTCAAATTGCTTCCCTTACTCTTCATCTGAGAAGTCACACAGGGGAAAAGCCTTATGAATGTGATAAATGTGGGAAAGCTTTCTCTCAGTGCTCATTGCTTAATTTACATATGAGAAGTCATACAGGTGAGAAACCCTATGTATGTAATGAATGTGGAAAAGCTTTCTCTCAAAGAACTTCCCTTATTGTACATATGAGAGGTCATACAGGTGAGAAACCTTATGAATGTAATAAATGTGGAAAAGCTTTCTCCCAAAGTTCCTCCCTTACTATACATATACGAGGTCATACAGGTGAGAAACCCTTTGACTGTAGTAAATGTGGAAAAGCCTTTTCTCAAATCTCATCTCTTACACTTCATATGAGAAAACATACAGGTGAGAAGCCTTATCATTGTAATGAGTGTGGTAAGGCTTTCAGCCAAAAGTCACACCTTGTTAGACACCAGAGAATTCATACTCATTAGGAATAGAAACTATGAATCTTGTGAATATGGAAAAGCCTTTGGAAGGAATTAGCACCTCCTTGCACAGTACATTATTGGATCTAGAGCAGAAAACTGTGAATGTGGGAAAGCCGTTTGAAGAAGTCACATTTGTGACACAGTTCTTACCAAGGTGACAAATTGTATAATGAGAAAGCTGATTGTCAAAAATCTTCAGCAGATATCTTATCTAATGATGATATTTATCCAGCATTATCTTTAAAACCTGAAATAAGATATTTTCATCAGCATGCCAGCATGATACTTGAGCTCCTAGCCAATCTCTTAACCAAGAAAAAGAAGATTGGAGGAAAAAAAAAAACCTCTTAAAATAACCTCTCATACTAGAATAGTTAATTAGAAAATAGCTTGATATAAAATACCTGAGAATAAACAATAATGAATTACAAGACATATATAAAGTTATAAAACATTTTGAAGGTCACAAAAGCTCACATTTGAAATTCTGAGAAAAATAACATTTTCTGAAAAGACTTGACATGGTAAAAAAAATATAAATTGTCTCACAAATCACTAAGTTTAAAGTACTTCCACTCAAAGTTTTTACCAGTTAGTTATATTTTAAGAATTTCATGAACTGATTCAATATTTTATATGGGAATGTAAAGGGCCACAAATAGCTGAAACAAACATGAAAAACAAAAGAGAAGATAGACTACTAGATATCATTGCATATTTATTCAAAGCTCATAGCATTTAAACAGTGTGTTCTTTATGAGGAAATAAATCAGTGGAAACAAATTGAAGACTGGAGGAAAGACATGGGAATTTTGTGTATTATAGTGCTGTTGAAATCATTGGAAAAAGGATGGCCTATTCAATGAATGGAAGATTCATATGAACAAAAAATGTTAGTTCTTTATACCATATACAAAAATAAAACCCAGATTGAAGACTGGAATATAAAAAGCAAAATTCTATATAATGAAAAAATAGACTATATTTACTACTTTAGAGTAACAGGATTTCTTTAAAAACACATAAATATGGAACATTCAATTCTATTTTGGTGTATTGGCTTCAGAGGCACCCACATATATGCACAGAGATGCATGTGTTCATGCATCTCTTTATGTTCACTGCATCATGGTTTGTATTACTCTAAATTGAAAAGAACATACATTTCCATTAGTAGAGGAATAGATTGATACAATGTGATTATTTGTATGATAGAACACAATATTTAAAGATACAAATTTGATATATTATTACATGGATAGATTACATAATATTGACAGAAAAAAGCAAAATGTACAATGAAACATAACATTTCTATAAATTTAATAAAACAATGCAAAGAACAGTACTGTGTATTGATCATGGATACATATATGACATCGATTGCCTTTTAGGAAGTGAAGGCACTTGTTATGTTTATCTGTAATATTTCTTTAATAAAAGAATGAAAGCAAATATGACAGTAGTAACAAATCTGGTTGTCAAAATTATGTTGTAGGTTTTGTTTTTTTATTCTCTCTTGCCTGTCTTTATTTTCTTGTTTCTCTAAAATAAGAATCAAATGGATAGGGACTTCCCTGGTGGTGCAGTGGCTAAGAATCTGCCTGCCAATGCAGGGGACACGGGGTCGATCCCTGATCTGGGATGATCCCACATGCCATGGAGCAACTAAGCCTGTGCGCCACAACTACTGAAGCCCATGTACCTAGAGCCTGTGCTCCACAACAAGAGAAGCCACCTCAACGAGAAGCCCACACACCGCAACAAAAAGTAGCCCCTGCTCGCCACAACTAGAGAAAGCCCACATGCAGCAACGAAGACCCAACACAGCCAAAAAAATAAATACATTTATTTTTTTAAAAATCAAATGGATAGAGAAAACCTGGACCTATAGAACCAATTTTAAAATGGATTCTTATCTTTGATCAGATACTAACATTTATAGAAAATATCTTTAATAATACATAAACCAAACTGAATTAAGATAATATTTTGCTTACCCTCTCCTCATAATGTTAATTAGGATACACACATCAGAAGTATAAAATAGCCTTTGTTTGAGACCAATTTTAAAATTTTTCATTTTTAAACACAAGTTCTTCCCTATTTGAAAGCAGTGAAGAAACAAAAGAAATATTCAGTTGTTGGGGTAACTGACTCTCCATTTGGAACAAAAAGTCATCTGCATTTGGGTTGGTTCAAATTGAGGGATAAAGAACATTCATGCATACTGTAAAATGTTAATGTAAAATATCAAGCCAAGGATAGTTACCTGTATCAGAGCAGAAGCAGTTTCAATGTATTTCAACGACTCTTTCTTTGGTTTCTAGATCCTTACATGGGAATTCAAATGCTGGTGATTTTTATGTGTCAGGTAAGAGCTCAGTGGATGTGAAAGTTCACTTCTTCCTATACCACAGCTGTTTTATACTCAGGCCTTTCAAATATTTATAGAACTCAAATTTCCTTTCCTGTGAATAGCCCATTCATGTATTTTGTCTATTTTTTCTACTGGGACTTTCAAAAAATGTTTTTATTTAGAAATAATTATAGATTTATAGAAGTTGAAGAAATAATAACCTAGACTACTCTGTGTACTCTATATCCAATTTCCCCTAATGGTAATGTTTTATGTAATTATAGTTATATATCATATTTGACACTAGTGTGATTCACAGGCCTTATCAGATTTCACTGATACATGCACTTCTGTATGTGTATCTCTAGTTCTATACCATTTTATCTAGTGTAAATTTTTGTAACTACCACCACAATCAAGATATAGAACTTGAAACACCACAAAGATCCCTTGTTCTATCCCTTTGTAGTAACAACCATCCTTCTTTCCTCCCCCTGTTCCCCACTCCTAATCCCTGCCAACCACTAATCTATTCTCCATAATTTCTTCATATAGGAGTGCTCTATAAATGTAATCACTATATAACCTTCTAAGATTGGCTTTTTTCACTCAAGATAATTCTCCTGAGATCAATTCCACTTGTTACAGGTACAATAATTTGTTCTTTTTGGGGCAATTTCTGAGTAGTTTTTTATGGTATCGATATTCCATGGTTTCTCTAAACATTCAGCCATTGAAAGACATTTGAATTGTTTCCAATTTGGGGTTATTACAAATCTGCTGTGAACATTCTCTGCCACTTTGTTCTGTTTTTTTGTTCCTCTGTTTCACTTTTCATGTCTTACTGTGGGTTATTTGAGCATTTTTTAGAATTCTACTTTGACTTATCTATAGAGTTCTTAAGTACATTTCTTTGTATAATTTTTTAGTAGCTGCCCTAGGTATTACATTATACATATGTAACTCACCACAGTCTACTTTTGTTAACATTGAGCCAGTTCAAAACCTTATCTCAACTGAGCTCCTTTAATTTACCCCCACTTTATTGCATAGTTATCTTAAATATTTCCTCTATATACCTTAAGAACTACATGAGATAATGTAGCCATTTTTGATTCAACCATCTAACATAATTTTGGAAACTCAACGGGAGAAAGATAATCTATTAAATGTACCCATATTTTTACTTTATGTTCTTTCCTCACTCCTGATGTTCCACATTTCCTTCATTTCTCTTCTGCTTGAAGAACTTCCTTAGAATAGATCTCCTGACAGATTCTTAGTTTTCCTTCATCTGAGCATGTCTTCATTTCACCTTCATTCATGAAGAATATTTTTTGCTGGTATAGAGTTCTGGATTGACAGTTCTTTCAGCACTTGAAAAATGTGCTACTTCCTTCTGGCCGTCATGTTTTCTGATCAGAAATCTGTCATTTAAATCATTGTTCCTCTGCAAGTAATGTATCATTACTCATGCTACTTTCATTTTTTTTTCTCGTTTTTAGTTTTCTGAATTTTTATTATGATGTGTCTTAGCATGGATTTCTTTGGGTTTATCCTGTTTGGGGCTTGCTTAGTTTCTTGAATCTGTAGGCTTATGTTTATTGCCAAAATTGAGGAATTTTCTGCCATTTCTTTGAATGCCTTTTCAGCCTGACTTTCCCCTTTCCTTCTAGGATTCAGCATATTTTCCCTCTCTGTTGTTCATATTGGGTAATTTCTCTTGTTCTATAAGTTCATTGATAATTTCCTCTCTCCCCTCCATTCTGTTCTTGAGCACATCCATTGAGTCTTTTACTTTGGCTACTGTATTTTTTAGTTTAAAATATTCCATTTTGGGGACTTCCCTGGTGGTGCAGTGGTTAAGAACCCACCTGCCAATGCAGGGGACACAGGTTCAATCCCTGGTCCAGGAAGATCCCACATGCCACAGAACAACTAAGCCTGTGCGCCACAACTACTGAGCCTGCACTCTAGAGCCCACGAGCCACAACTACTGAGCCCATGTGCACAACTACTGAAGCCTGTGTGCCCTACAGCCCATGCACCACAAAAAGCCACCACAATGAGAAGCTTACGCACCACAATGAAGAGTAGCCCCCGCTCGCCGCAACTAGAGAAAGCCCGAGCACAGCAACAAAGACCCAACAGAGCCCCCCCAAAAAAATCCATTTTGTTTTTTATATTCTCCCTTTCTTTGCTAAGATTTTCTATTTTTTTATTTGTTTCAAGTGTGTACATAATTTGTTCATTGAAGCATTTCTATGATTGCTGTTTTAAATTTCTAGTCAGATTAAATTATCTTGGTGTTGATGTCTCTTGATTGTCTTTTCATTCAGTTTGAGATTTTCCTGTTTTTTGATACAATTAATGATCTTCAGTTCTATTCTGGACATTTTGGGTGTTGTGTTGTTAGACTCTAGATCCTTCCTTTATGCAGGCAGTTACTCTATTTAGGTATAGCTTAGAAGTCCAGGTTGGGGTAGGTGTTCAGCACCCTACTAGGCCCCACAGTCTCCAACCCAGCAAAAGTGGAACACGGCCATCTGCCTCATTTTCAGTGGATGGGGGTGGAAGTTAAGCTCTCCATTCAGCCCAGCTAGAACAGATGGGGAAGACGAAAGTGGGGAAAGGGTGTTGGCTAGCACCACCTTTGTTGCTAGAGTTTGTTAAGTGGGGATGAAAGTTCAGCTCCCTATTGGGCCCTGATAACACTGAGAAGGGTGAGAAGCTGATTATTGAGCAGCACTGCTTGGAATTACCTAGTTCAACCTCAGTGCTTTTGGGCCACCATGGAAGTTCATCCTGCTTGATACTACCCTGTTGGTGAAGCAGAGGCAAACTTACCTCACTGGGCTTCCCTGGTGGCACAGTGGTTGAGAGTCTGCCTGCCGATGCAGGGGACGAGGGTTTGTGCCCCGGTCCGGGAAGATCCCACATGCCGCGGAGCGGCTAGGCCCGTGAGCCATGGCCACTGAGCCTGCGCGTCCGGAGCCTGTGCTCTGCAGCGGGAGAGGCCACAACAGTGAGAGGCCCACGTACCGCCAAAAAAACAAACAAACAAACAAAAACTTACCTCACTGCCACTGGATGTGGCCCTAATGGGTAATTAATTTTTTATTTTTAGTGTTATATTCTGTATACAAACCATTTGTCAAATATTTGCATTATTAAAATATTGGTTTTTTGGATGCACAAAAATTTTAAAGTTTTAATGTGGATATTACCTAGTCTATGATATATTTTAAGTTAATTTGTATAAGGTATAGGATTTAGGTCAAGGTTCATTTTTTTTGCTTATGATGTCTAATTGTTCCAACACTATTTGTTCAAAAAAATTATCCTTTGTCTATTCAATTGTTCTGCACTTTTGTAAAAGATCAGGTGGCCTACTCATGTGAGTCTATTTCTGAACTCTTCTGTTCCATTGATTTATGTATCTGTCACCCTACCAACACCACACTGTCTTGATTACTGTAGCAAAATAGTGATTCTTCTCCCTTTATCCTTCTTTTTCAAAACTGCTTTATCCTAATTCATTTGCTTTTCCTTATAACTTTAGATTCACTGGTTTTTTTTCCAAAAATGCTGCTTAAATTTTGATAAGAATTGTAGTACACCTTTATATTACATGGGAGAAAATTGAAATTTTTACTGTGTTGAGACTTCCAATCCATAAGCACAATATGTCACTTCACTTATTTAGATCTTTGATTTTTTTCATCAGTGTCTTCTGGTTTTCAACTCCTGTACATATATTGTTAGATATAAACTTAACTGTTTCATTGGCAGGAGAGGGATATTTTTGTTTTGTAGATTCCTTTCCATCCTTTATATAGAAAACAACGTCATCTGCAAATAGAGACAATTTTGTTGTTGTTGTTGCTGCTTTTCTTTCCAATCTGTATGCCTTCTATTTACTTTTCTGGTCTTATTTCACTGGCTGGGCCTTCCAGATACACTGGTGAGAGAAGACATCCTTGCCTTTTTCCTAATCTTTGGATGTTTTCCATTTTTCTTTGGGATAAATGGCCAGTTAACTTCTGGAATGGGATTTTAAAACTGAATATGGGAAAAAGTTAAGTGATCAACAAAGCCCAAAATACAAAAGGCAACAAAGAAAGATGCAGAGCTAATATTTAAGAGACGAGACTAGCCTATTACTAGAGTAATTGTCACCTTTACAGAGAAAATTCCACTATTCTTTTCCTTGAAGTGACTTGAGTTTCAAATAACCTAATTGAGAAGGTAATTTAGATGGAGCTTTGCTCCTACCAGCAGGAAGAATCTTGATAAATACTGTGGGATCTAACTAGAGCTTCCTTCCTGGAACCACAGTTGAAAAACTATTGAGCAGGATGAGACCAAGTAATGAAGATCCCTATCAGTTCTAGCTATTTTCTCATTAACCATGTGCACCATCGAAGGTGTCCCTTGCTCATGAAGGTCTCACCATTATTAGGGATACTAAGACACATATCCAAACTGACCACTGAAGTCAGCCTTGTGATTTTTGCTGGTCTAACCCATCGAGTATGCAGAGAAACAGGAATTGAGGCAGTCGGGGATAAGGTAGGAATCAGTTTTAGGCCTAATCTACAGTATGAAAAGAACATATGGAATTCCGAGAAAAATCTGACAGTATAATAGAGTGGTAGTGTGTGAGCATGCACACACACATTTAATTGAAATAGACCACAAGCAAGCAGAGTTGTGTTAGGATTTCTGTCTCTTCAAGAGAAGATACAAATGGCCAACAGGTACATGATTTACAAACATTTTCTTCTATATGTTATCTTTTCACTTTCTTGATAAGGTCTTTTTGTAGAAAAAGTTTATAGTTTTGTGAATTTCAATTTATCTTTTCTTTTGATTCCTGTGTTTTTTATGTCAAATCTAAAAATTAATTGTCAAATTCAAGATCAGGAAGATCTACTCCTATGTTTCTTCTAAGAATCTGATAATTGAACTCTTAAATTTAGGTCATTGTTCAATTTCAAGTTAATTTTTGTAAATGGAGTGAGGCAGGAGTTCACCTTGATTCTTGTGCATGTAGTTAACTAGTAGTCCCAGCAGATTTCTTGAAGAAACTATTTGTACCCCATTGAATTTTCTTGGCACCCTTGCCAAAAATCAATTGGCTATGGATATTTGGGTTTATTTCTAGACTCAACTCTATCCCATTGATCTATATGTCTGCCCTTATGTAAGTACCACATTGTTTTGATTACTCTAGCTTTGAAGTAGTTTTTGAAATTGGAAAGTGTGAGTCTTCCAATTTTGTTTTTCAGTGTTGTTTTGACTATTTGGGGACCCTTGAAATTTCATATAAATTGGAGGATCAGATTTCCCAATCTGAAAAAAAAGTATTAGAATTTTGATAGGGATTGCACTGAATCTGTAAATTACTTCGAGGATTACTGCCATCTTACTAGTTGTTATGGACTGAATTGTGTCCCCAAATTCCTGTGTTGAAGCCCTAACCCACAATGGGACTATATTTGGAGATAGGGCCTTTAAGGAGCCAATTAAGGTTAAATGATGCCATAAGAGTGGGACCCTAATCCAATACGAATTTTGTTCTTTAAGAAGAGGAAGAAATACCAGGAATGTGCATGTACAGAGAAAAGGCCATCTGCAGGTCAAGGAGCGAGGCCTCAGGAGACATCAAATCTGCAAACAGCTTGATCTTGAATATCCAGCCTCCAGAACTGTGAGAAATAAATTTCTGTTGTTTAAGCCATCCAGTCTGTGGTACTAGGCAGACCTAGTAGAGTAATACAACACTATTACATTTTCCAATTGATGAAAATGGAATGTCCTTCCATTTAATAATGTCTTTAATTTTGCTCAGCAATGTTTTGTAGTTTTCAGTGTACAGGTCTTTCACTCCCGTGGTTAAATTTATTCCCACATATTTTATTCTTTTTGATGCTATTATAAATAGAATTTTCTTACTTCCTTTTGTATTGTTGATTGCTAGTGTATAGAAAAACAATTTTTTTTGTGCTGATCCTGTACCCTATAATTTTACTAAATTTATTAGCTCCAGTTTTTTCCTGTGGACATTTTGGGATTTTCTATGTATAGAATCATGTCATCTGCAAATAGAGATAGTTTAGTTCTTCCTTTAGAATTTGGATGCCTTTTATTTTTCTTGACTAATTTCTCTGGCTAGGACTTCCAGTACAATGTTGAATACCAATGGTGAAATCAGATATTCTTGTCTTGTTCCTGGTGTTAAGGAAAAAGATTTCAGATGTTCACCATTGGGGATGATGTTAGCTGTGTGTTTTTCATAAATGCCCTTTATCATGTTAAGGAAATTCCCTTCTATTCCTAGTTTGCTGAGCATTTTTAACCTGAAAGTCTGTTTAATTTTTTCAAGTGCCTTTTCTGCATCAATTGAGATGATCATGTTGGGTTTTTTTGGCCTTTGCTTTATTAATGAAGTGTATTAACTTCATTTATTTTCTTATGTTGAAGCACCTTTTTATTCCTGGAATAAATCCCACTTAGTCAAGCTGTGCAATCCTTTTAATGTACTGTTAGATTTGGTTTGATAATATTTTGTTGAAGATTTTTGTACCTATATCCATGAGAGGTATTTATATGTGGTTTTCATTTCTAGTGGTATTTTTGTCTGGCTTTATATTAGGATAATGCTGGCTTCATAGAATGTGTTAGGGATAATTCTCTCCTATTTTTCAGAAGAGTTTGAATAGGATTGGTGTTACTCCTTCTTTAAAAGTTTAAATTCACTGGTGAAGCCACCTGGACCTGGACTTTTCTTTCTTGAAGGTCTTGAACTACTGATTCAACCTCCTTACCTGTTACAGGTCTGTTGCAATTCTCAATTTCTTATTGAGTCAATTTCAGTAATTTGTGTCTATAGATTTTGCATTTTATCTACATTATTTAATTTGTTGGTGTACAATTATTTGTAGTATTCTTTTATAATTCTTTAAATTTCTGTAAGGTTTGTAATGTCCCCACTTTTAGACAAATCTAAAGGTTTGTCAATTTTGGTCTATTCAAATAACCAACTTCTGGTTTCACTGATTCTATTTTTAAATTTCATTTATTCTTTGTATCTGCTTTTGTCCGTATTTTCTTCTGCTGGTTTTGGGTTTAGTGTGCTCCTCTTTTCTAGTTCCTTAAGATGTAAAGTTAGGTTAAGATTTTTTTCCTTTTTAATATAGGTATTTATAGCTGTACACTTCCCTCTGGGAACTGCTTTCATTGAATCTCATAAGTTTTGGTATGTTGTGTTTTTATTTTCCTTCAACTTATAGTATTTGCTAATTTCACCAGTGATTTCTTCTTTGACCAATCGGTCATTTAAAGAGTATGTTGTTTAATTCCCACATATTTGCAAAATTTTCAATTTTCTTTCTAACATTGACTTCTAACCTTGTTTCATATTAGTTAGATACTTGGTATGCTTTCAGTTGTTTAAAATGAGAATTACTTTATGATCCTGGAGAATGTTCCATGTGCACTTCAGAAAAATGTGTATCTGCTGTTGTTGGGTGGAATGTTCCAAATACGTCTGTTAGGGCTAGTTGGTTTTTCTGTTGTCCAAGTCCACTTACTTATTGATCTTCTATCTAGATATACTTTTCATTATTGAAAATAAGGTACTTAAGTCCCCAAGTATTGTAGAACTATTTCTCCCAACAATTCTGTTCATGTTTACTACATATATTTTGAGGCTCTGATGTTGAGTGCAAGTACGTTTATCTTCTAAATGCATTGACACCTTTATCAATAGATAATTTCCTCTGTCTTGTAACAATTTAGACCTAAAACCCATTTTGTGTTTTAATCTATCTACACAAGATCACTTTTTTAGTTCCTCTAGTGGATACTTTTATATCTTTAAAGATTACAACTAACTTTTAAACCTTTAAAAATTGAAATATAGTTGATTTACAATATTGTGTTCATCTCAGGTGTACAGAAAAGTGAGTTACATATATATGTATTTTTTCATATTATTTTCAATTATGTTATTATAAGATATTGAATACAATCTCCTCTGCTATACAGTAAATCCTTATTGCTTATCTATTTTATGTATAGTAGTTTGTTACTCCCATACGCCTAATTTATCCCTTCCCCCCTCCCCTTTTCATTTGGTAACCATAAGTTTGTTTTCTGTACCTGTGAATCCATTTCTCTTTTGTATATTCATTTGTATTATTTTTTAGATTTCACATATAAGTGATATATATTTGTCTGTCTGACTTGCTTCACTAAGTATAATATTCCTTAGGTCCATCCATGTTGCTGCAAATGGCAATATTTCATTCTTTTTTATGACTAATATTCCATTACACACACACACACACACACACACACACACACACGTATCATGTCTTCTTAAGCCAGTCAGGCATTTGGGTTGTTTCCGTCTTGGCTATTGTAAATAGTGCTGCTACATGAACACTGAGGCACATGTATCTTTTGGAATTAGAGTTTTCATCTTTTCCAAATATTTACCAAGAAGTGGGGTTGCCAGATTACATGGTAGCTCTATTTTTTGTTTTTTAAGGAACCTCCATACTGTTTTGCATAGTGGCTGCACCAATTTACATTCCCACCAACAGTGTAGGAGGGTTCCGTTTTCTCCACACACTCTCTGGCATTTATTATTTATAGTTTTGGTGATGGCCATTCTGAATAATGTGAGGTGATACCTCATTGTGGTTTTGATTTGCATTTCTCTAATAATTAGCAATGTTAAGCATATTTTCATGTGCCTGTTGACCATCTGTATGTCTTCTTTAGAGTAATGTCTATTTAGGTCTTCTGCTCATTTTTAAATTATGTTGTTTTTTAATATTGAGTTGTATCAGCTGTTTGTATATTTTGAATATTAACCCCTTGTTGGTTTGCATTGTTTGCAAATACTTTCTCCCATTCAGTAGGTTGTCTTTATGTTTTGTTGATAGTTTCCTCTGCTGTGCAAGAGTTTTAAAGTTTGATTAGGTCCCATTTGTTTATTTTTGCTTTTATTTGTTTTGCCTTGGGAAACTGATCTAAGAAAATATTGCTGTGATTTATGCCCAGGAATGCTCTTTGACTTGTTCTCTTCTGGGAGTTTTATGGTGTCATGTCTTAAATTTAGGTCTTTAAACAATTTTTAGTTAACTTCTGTATATGGTATGTTTTAATTTCATTGATTTGCATGTAGCTGTCCAACTATCCCAACACCACTTATTGAAGAAATTGTCTTTTCATTGTGTATTCTTGCCTCCTTTCTTGTAGATTCATTGACTGTAGGTGTCTGGGTTTACTCCGGGTTCTCTATTCTTTTACGTTGATCTATATGTCTGTTTTTATGTCAATAACATGTTGTTGTGATTACTGTAGCTTTGTAGTTCTGTTTGAGGTCTGGACGGGTTATGCCACCACCTTTCATCTTTTTCCTCAGGATGGCTTTGGCAATTCTGGGTCTTTTGTGACTCCATATAAATTTTAGGATTATGTTTTCTAGTCTGTGAAAAACATCATGGGTGTTTTGATAGGAATCACACTAAATCGGTAGATTGCTTTGGGTAGTATGACTATTTCTTTTTATATATATATAAATTCCTTCCTCCCTCCCTCCCTTCATTTCTTTATTTTTTGTCAGTCGCTGTAAGACTGAGGGACAAGTCCTGAGAGCAGGTGAGGGGATTAAGAAGAGACAGGGTCAGGAGGGTGGTGTATAAACACACACACTTTATTTCTCATCAAACCTCTTTTTATATATTGCAGTAGACAATACATGTTTTTTTTTTTTTAACATCTTTATTGGGGTATAATTGCTTTACAATGGTGTGTTAGTTTCTGCTTTATAACAAAGTGAATCAGTCATACATAAACATATGTTCCCATATGTCTTCCCTGTTGCGTCTCCCTCCCTCCCACCCTCCCCATCCCACCCCTCCAGGCTGTCACAAAGCACCGAGCCAATATCCCTGTGCCATGCGGCTGCTTCCCACTAGCTATCTACCTTACTGCGTTTGTTGCTGTGTATATGCCCATGACTCTCTCTCGCCCTGTCACAGCTCACCCTTCCCCCTCCCCATAACCTCAAGTCCGTTCTCTAAGAGGTCTGCGTCTTTATTCCTGCTTTACCCCTAGGTTCTTCATGACATTTTTTTCTTAAATTCCATATATATGTGTTAGCATACGGTATTTGTCTTTTTCTTTCTGACTTACTTCACTCTGTATGACAGACTCTAGGTCTATCCACCTCATTACAAATAGCTCAATTTCGTTTCTTTTTATGGCTGAGTAATATTGACAATACATGTTTTTGTTAAAATCACCAAACTGAATCATCAGACAGCATTTCCTTAGTGAAGTTATAGTACAAAACATTCTGCGAACCAGGATATAAACATGCATGAGAACAGACTGTGACTACCAAAGCATGCCAAGGAAAAATTATAGTTAGAGAAACCGCAAGCAACCTCATGGGCAACATCATGGACCACCTCTTCTCTAATAACTCTTTCGGGTCCTGTCAATGATTAAGCAGGACTTTGCCATGCTTTAAGCTACAAGAACTGTGTCAGCTTGCAGCTAGTTCCCGACAATTTTTGGCTGAGTTGGGTCTTTGTTTCTGGGCATGGGCTGTCTCTAGTTGTGGTGAGTGAGGGCTACTCTTCGTTGTGGTGCACAGGCTTCTCAACGTGGTGGCTTCTCTTGTTGCAGAGCACACGATCTAGGTGTGCAGACTTCAGTAGTTGTGACTCATGGGCTCTAGAGCGCAGGCTCAGTAGTTGTGGCACACAGGCTTAGTTGCTCTGTGGCATGTGGGATCTTCCTGAACCAGGGCTCAAACCCATGTCCCCTGCATTGGCAGGTGGATTCTTAACGACTGTGCCGCCAGGGAAGCCCCAGTATGACCATTTTAACAATATTAATTCTTCCAATCCAAGAGCATGGGGTATCTTTCCATTTCTTTGAATCATTTTCAGTTTTCCTTCAGTTTTATAGTTTTCAGCATATAGGTCTCTAACCTCCTTGGTTGTTTATTCCTAGGTATTTCTTTTTGATGTGATTTTAAAAGAGATTTTTTTTTACATACTCTGATATTTCACTGTTAGTGTAAAGAAATGCAACAAATTTCTGTATATTAATCTTGTATCCTGCTACCTTGCTAAATTGATTTATTAGTTATAATAGTTTTGGTGTGGAGTCTATAGGGTTCTGTATACAGAGTATCATGTCATCTGCAAATAGTGACAATTTTACCTCTTCTCTTCCAATCTGGATATCTTTTACTTCTTTTTCTTGTCTGATTGCTGTGGCTATGAGTTCGAATACTATGTTGAATAGAAGTGGGGAGAGTGGGCATCTTTGTCTTGTTCCTGAATTTAGCAGGAAGGCTTTCACTTTTTACTGTTGAGTATTTTGTTGCTTGTGGGTTTGTCATAAATGGTTTTCATCATGTTGAAGTATTTTCACTCTATACCCACGTTGATGAGAGATAATTTTTTTATCATGAATGGATGTTGAATTTTGTCAAATGCATTTTCTGCATCTATTAAGATGATCATATCTTTCCTTTTGTTAATGTGGTGTATAACACTGATTGACTTGCATATGTTGAACCATCCTAGAATGATCCAACTTGATCATGGTGTATGATCCTTCTTATGTATTGTTAGATTTGGTTTGCTAATGTTTTGTTGAGTATTTCTGCATCTATATCAAAAATATTGGCCTGAAATTTTCTTTTTTGTAGTGCCTTTGTCTGGTTTTAGTATCAGGGTGATGGTGGCTTCATAAAATGAATTTGGGAGTGTTCCCTCCTCTTCAGTCTTTTGGATGAGTTTGAGAAGGATAGGTATAAGTTCTTCTTTGTATGTTTGGTAGAATTCCTCAGTGAAGCCATCTGGCCCTGGACCTTTGTTTAGAGGGAGGTTGGTTCTTTTTTAAAAATTTTTTTTTAATTCTAGATATGATTTCACTTCTAGTCATCAGTCTTGTTCAAATTATCTGTTTCTTCTTGACTCTGTTTTGGCAGGCTCTGTGTTCTAGAAACTTGTCCATTTCTTCTATCATGCCCAATTTGTTGGCATATGACTGTTCATAGTATTCTCTTATGATTTTTTGTATTCCTATGACATCATTTATTTCTCCTCTTTCATTTCCTATTTTGTTTATTGGTGTCCTCTCTATTTTGTTTTTGGTGAGCCTGCCTAGAGTTTTGTTCATTTTATCTTAAAAAAAAAAACAGCTCCCGGTTTTATTGATCTTTTCTATTTTTGCTGATCTCCATTTTATTTATTTCCTCTCTAATTTTTATTATTTCCTTCCTTCTACTGACTTTGGGTTTCATTGACTTTTCTAATTCTTTTCGTGGTAGGGAGGTTGTTTGAGACTTTTTTATTTCTTGAGGAAGGCCTGTATCTCTTTGAACTTCCTTCTTATAACTACTTTTGCTATATCCCATACATTTTGTAAAGTTGTGTTTTCATTTTCATTTCTCTGAAGGTATTTTGATTTCATTGTTGACCCATTCGTTTTTTTAGTAGCATGTTGTTTAGTCTCCATCAGTTCATTATTTTCCTGTTTTTCTTTCTGTGGTTGATTTCTAGTTTCATACTGTTGTGGTCAGAAAAGGTGCTTGAAATAATTTCTATCCTCTTTAAATTTGTTGAGGCTTATTTTGTGACCTAGTATGTGGTCTATCCTAGAGAATGTTCCAAGTGCACTTGAAAAGAACATGTATTCTGCTGTTCTTGGATGGAATGTCCTACAGATATCTGTTAAGTCCAACTGGTCTATTATGTCATTTAGGACCTCTGTTGCCTCTGATTTTTTTTTAAGGGAGGGAGGAAGAGAGGGAGGATGGATGGATACATGGATGGATAGAGGGATGGTGAGTGAGTGAATAGAGGGATGGATGGATGGATGATAGATAATAACAGTGAACTTTTAAAATTAATATATGGCTGCATTGGGTCTTCATTGCTGCACACGGCTTTCTCTAGTTGTGGCGAGCAGGGGCTACTCTTCATTGTGGTGCACAGCCTTCTCATTGTGGTGGATTCTCTTGTTGTGGAGCAAAGGCTCTAGGCACATGGGCTCAGTAGTTGTGGTTCGTGGGCTCTAGAGCGCAGGCTCAGTAGTTGTGGTGCATGGGCTTAGTTGCTCCACGGCATGTGGGATAGTCCTGGATCAGGGATTGACCTGTGTCCCCTTCATTGGCAGGCAGATTCTTAACCACTGCTCTGCCAAGGAAGTCCCTACTATATGTTTTTGATTTGTGGTAACTGTGGAGCTCAAGTATGTTGGCCCATAACTATATCTACTTGTGTTAAATTGATAGTCATACAAGTTCATGTTCTAAAATATCTACATTTTAAACTCCCCTCCCCCACATTTTGTGATTTTAATGTCCTATTTTACATATTTATGTTTATCCTTTTGCTGTTACTTGTAATTATCGCTTTTACAAAATTTTCTGACTTTTAAAATCTATCTACTGGCTCATTTAAGTGGTCTTCAATCCTTTTATATATTTGCCTTTCTTATTGTGGTTTTCCCTTTCCTATATATTCTTGCTTCTTGTCTATTTAGAGAAGACCCTTCAATATGTCTTACAGGGTAGGTTTAGTATTGTTGAATTCTTTTAGTTTTTGCTTGTCTAAGAAATTCTTTCTCTCTCCTTCTATTCTAAATGATAATCTTGCTGGGTAGAGTATCCTAGATTGCAGGTTTTTTTCTCTCAGAACTTTGAATATATCATGCCCTTCCTTTCTGACCTGCAAAATTTCTACAGAGAAATCAGCTGATTTCCTATGGGTGTTCCCTTGTAACTGTTTTTCTCTTGCTGCCTTTAGAATCCTCTCTTTAACTTTTGGAATTTTAATTATGATATGTCTTGGTATTGGTCTGTTTCGGTTGTTTGGGACCCTCTGTGCTTCCTGTACCTGGATATCTGTTTCCTTCTTTAGGTTTGGGAAGTTTTCAGCCATAATTTCTTCAAATACATTTTCAACTCCCTTTTCTCTCCCTTCTCTTTCTGGAAACCCTATTATGCATAGGTTGGCAGGTTTTATATTATCCCATAAGTCCTGTATGTTACTTTAATTTTTTTAAATGTATCTTTCTGTCTGCTGTTCTGGATTGGGTGACTTCCATTATTCTATCTTCCAGATCACTTATTCGTTCTTCTGTGTCATTTAGTCTGCTATTCATTGCTTCTAGACTGTTTTTTATCTCAGCAATTAAATTGTCTATTTTTGATTGATTCATCTTTATAGTTTTTAGTTCCTTATTACAGTGATTTGACTTTATATTGGTAATCTTTCTTAATTCCTTTAGCATTTTTATTACCTCCATTTTGAAGTCAGGGTGTAGTAGACTAGTGAGGTCTGTTTCATTATTTGTTTTTTTCAGGGGATTTCTCTTATTCTTTTAACTAAGATTAATCCCTATGCTCTTTCACTTTACTTAACTTTCTCTGTTCTATGAATTTAGAAGAAAAAGTTATCCACTGTGCTCTTGAAGGGCTGTTTTTATGTGGGAGCATCCCTGTGTAGGCTGTGTGTCCAATATTTTTGGTGTGAGGGCTGTTTTTGGCATGGATGCCAGCCATGTGTTTCCTCAGAGTGTGGTGGCCATTATCCCCTTGATAGGGGGTGTGATTTGCATTGTGGTGCCTTGAGCTTGTTCTGGATGTGAGGTGGGACTTCCTCTTTACCCTGTGGCTGTCATCACCCTCTCCAGGGCTGGGTCTGCTCTCCAGTTGTTAGGGTAGAAGCCCTGAGGTCAAGTTCAATCAGGTTCCATTGCCCTTGAGTTCATGTCTTGCCCCAAAGGAAGTGATTGCTAAATCAGGTGAGGCCTGTGTGGTCACAGAGAACCTATGCATGCACTGCCTGAGTAGGCATCTGCTCACAAGCAGCCCATGGTCGTGTCTTTCTGTTTTGTTCATCCCAGATGTAGTGCAAGGCTGTGGTGTGCAGTAGACTGGGGCTGGGTGTCAGGGTGTTGTGGCTGCAGGAATTGAGGTGGCTGTGTTGCTACCTGGCATCTGGTCTGACTCTGTGGCAGACTTCTCCCAGGATCTGTCTGCCCCAGATCTGGCACTAGGTGCAGTGTGCAGTCGGCAGAGCCGGGGCACCCTCACTGGGAAATGAATTGCTGGGTACTCTTGCCCAGGGCCAGTTTGCCTCAGTTTCGGCACTTAGCTGCTGTGTGTTCTTGTGGCAATGCCCAGTGAGTGTGCTGACAGTGATGCAGTTGGACCTGCTGCCGCCATTTGCATGCTTACAATAGGCTCTGCCACTAGAGCTGCCACTTCCTTCTACACACCGATAATGGGTTCCATAGCTCCCCCTGGATCACACCCCAGGCCCTTCTGGCTGCTTCATTATAGCTAGATTGAGTCCTCACCCAGGGCGAGGTGAGGATTCAATGCTTAGCCACTCCTGTGGCCACCTGGTCTGCACATTGCAATGTCTGCCCAGCTAGCCCTGCTGCTCCCCTGTGCATGCAGTAACAGTGGTCTCCATGGTTCTGCCTGGATCATGTCCTAGGCACCCTGATCTATCTCTGCATAGTTAGACTGAATCTTTGCCCTGACCTCATGCCAGGCTGTAGTAAGGAGTGAGCAGGTCCAAGGTATTCGCCACTTCAGATTGGGAAGTGTGGCAAGGCAGCACACACTACTGCAAGTCTCTCTCTGCATGGATTGTTAGTGAGCCAGAACACACACACCACTCCTTGGGAGTAGAGTCTAGGCTGCTTCAATCCTTCTGTCTGTCTCAGTGGATTTCCCAGTAGGCAAGGTGACTTGTCTCCTCTGTTCAGGACCCTAGGACTGGGATGCCCAGATTGTGAGTCAATATAATATGCTCCTTTCCAGGGCAAGGGTCTACCCGTGTGGACCTTCTCTTCCTTACAAATCCCTCCCAGGGTGCCAGTCCTGACCTGATGCCTTTTTTCCCCCATCCTACCCAGTTACATGTTGATCTTTCTTGCCGCTTTGGTTGTATAGGAGATCTTTTGCCTGTTTCCAGTTAGTTTTCTGTGACAACTGTTCCACATGTGTAGATGTATTCTTGATGTGTTTGTGGGAGGAGGTGAGCTCCACATCCTACTACTCTGCCATCTTGACCCTCCTTCCAGATCTCTTTTGGTTGCTCTTCATTTGCTTAGAATATCTTTTCCCATCATTTATCTTTGAGCCTATTTGTGACTTGGGTATAAAATGAATCACTTGTGAGCAGCATACAGTTGCATCAAGTTATCAAAAAATCCATACTGCTTCCTTTGTTTTTAAATTGTAAGTTTATCTATATTTAAAGTGATTACTGATAACATAGTTCTTCTGTTTTGCTATGTTTTCTATATGTCTGATATGATTTTTATTCAGTTCTTCTAATAATGCCTTTTCCAATGTAATTCTTATTTCCCCTTTCTTTTTCAGTATGTTTTTAAGGTAATTTATTGGTTGCAATTTGGGAATTAATAGTTAATGCCCTAAATTTATACCAATCTGTGAATTGATACCAAGTGTGAATTGATACCAACTTAGTTTAACGACACGTTAACTCTGCTGTTATCCAACTCCATCCCAAACTTTTTTTTTTTTTTAAAACAAGTTCTGTTTATTTTATACTCAAGATAACATTAAGTTTTTTTTTTTTTTTTTTTTAATTTATTTATTTATTTATTTATGGCTGTGTTGGGTCTTCGTTTCTGTGTGAGGGCTTTCTCCAGTTGCGGAGAGCCAGGGGCCATTCTTCATCGCTATGCGCAGGCCTCTTACTGTCGTGGCCTCTCTTGTTGCAGACCACAGGCTCCAGACGCGCAGGCTCAGTAGTTGTGGCTCACGGGCCTAGTTGCTCCGCGGCATGTGGGATCTTCCCAGACCAGGGCTCGAACCCGTGTCCTTTGCATTAGCAGGCGGATTCTCAACCACTGCGCCACCAGGGAAGCCCCATCCCAAACTTTTATGTTGTAATTTCACGAATTACATCTTTATACATCATGTGCCCACTGACATAGATTTATAATTATTGTTGTATGCATTTGTCTTTTTAGTCATATAGAAAACAAAAAGAGAGTTACAAACCTGAAAAACAATGGTGATAACTTTAATGTATACATCTATGTATTACCTTTGTCAGTGATCATTATTTTTTTGTATTGCTTTGAGTTACTGTCTCATGTCCTTTTGTTTCAGCCTTAAGAACTCCCTTTAGCATTTCTTGCAGTGCAGGTGTAGTAGACATGAGCTCTCTTAGCATTTGTTTATCTGGAAATATATTAATTTTTCCTTTTTTTTTTTTTTTTTTGCGGTACACGGGCCTCTCACTGTTGTGGCCTCTCCCATTGTGGAGCACAGGCTCCGGACGTGCAGGCTCAGCGGCCATGGCTCACAGGCCTAGCCGCTCCGCGGCATCTTCCAGGACCGGGGCACGAACCCATGTCCCCTGCATCAGCAGGCGGACTCTCAACCACTGCACCACGAGGGAAGCCCTTTCCTTCATTTTTGAAGGAGTGGTTTGCCAATATAGAATTCCTGGTTGACAGTTTTGGTTGTTGTTTTTTTGTTCCACACCCCCCCCCCCAGCATTTTAAATATTTCCTCCCACTGCCTTCTGACCCCCATGGTTTCTGATGAGAAATCAGCTGTTAATCTTACTAAGGATCCCTTGTTTGTGACAAGTCTCTATCTTGGCTGCTTTCAAGACTTTTCTCTTTGTTTTTCGAGAATTTTAGTATACTGCATCTCAGTGGGGATCTGAGTTTACCTTGCTTGGAGTTCATTAAGCTTCTTGGAGCTGTAGTTTCATGTCTTTCATCTAATTTGGGATATCCACTTTGGCTCACTGGTTGTTGACTAGGAGCTCACCTGAGGCAGTTGCCAGGAACATCTATATACAGCCTCTGTGTGGCTCCAATTTCTCACAGTATGGTGGCTGGGTTCCAATATGAAGCATCCCAAGAGTGAGTATTCCAAGATAACTAGGCAGAAGCACCAGCTTCTTATGACCTAGGCTTAGAAGCCACAGAACATTACTTCTGCCATATTCAATTGGTCAAGCTAACCACTAAGATCATCCTAGATTCAAGAAGTGAGGAATCAGATATCTCCCCACAATGGGAAAACATTGAATGATTTATGGCCCATTTTTAATCCACCATAAATATCCTGTTGATTACAAAAGAAAGAGTCAAGTTTCCAGAGCAAGCAAATGACAGAGAAGAGCTGTCAAGGATAGGTCTCCCATTTCCTGCATGGGAAGGGCAGGGATTTGGGAGTGTCCCACTTGTATCAGTAGAAGGAAAAGCCCTACATTAAAGACAGAGATACAAGGAACTCAGAAGTGAAAAGGAATAAAGACCCTGCCTCCTCAGGATAAGAGAAAAGGGTGCTCCCTCAATGATGTTCCTTGGAATGTGAATGGTACAGAAACGTAATTTGATGGAATTCAAGGACTAGTCATTGGGGCGAAAGAAACCTCCAATAAAGTAGGACTAAATGGGACCTTTCTTAATTATATGTAACATACACAGCAAAACCCCATGGCAAAATGTAGTTCATAATGAAGAAACTAGTCAATCCTTTTAAACATAGGTTACAGGAAAAGAATGACTGGTACCACTTCCATTGTTTAACATATTACTGGAATTCCTAAACAATGATTAACATATTACTGGAATTCCTAAACAATGATCTAAGATGACAAAAATAAGATGTGTGAGGACTGAAAAGGAAGGAATAAAACTCAATATTTGAGGACATTAAGATTCATTTACTTAGAAAATCCACCCAAGTGAACATGTAAACTATTGGACAACTATGACAGTTTGGCTAGTCTGCTAGATTCAAGATCATTTTATTAGAAACAATAAAATTTCTCCACACTAGCAATGACTATTTAAGAATTAACACAGAACACACAAGACCACTATGGAAAAACCTTTAAATTCTTAAAGGGGAAGTTTTGAATAAATGTAAAGATATTCCATGTTCTTGGATCAGATGACTTAGCAAAATAAAAATATCAAATTTCTCCAAATTTATATATAAATTCAATGAGATTCCAAATAAAATCCCAGTGGGATTTTTTGAGCTACCTCATAATCTTATTCTAAAATCTACTTAAGGACTTCCCTGGTGGTGCAGTGGTTAAGAATCTGCCTGCCATGCAGGGGACAGGTTTTTGATCCCTGGTGTGGGAAGATCACACATGCCACAGAGCAATTAAGCCCATGCGCCACAACTACTGAGCCTGCACTCTAGAGCCCGTGAGTCACAACTACTGAGCCCATGCACCTAGAGCCCATGCTCCGCAACAAGAGAAGCCACCACAATGAGAAGCATGTGCACCGCAATGAAGAGTAGCCCCCACTTGCTGCAACTAGAGAAAGCCTGTATGCAGCAACAAAGACCCAATGCAGCCAAAAATAAAGAAATAAAAAATAAAATGAATTTTAAAAAACAACAACTTAAGGTAGTTTTGGGAACCCCTCAGACTTGGAATTGGTGTCAGAAGTGAGAGCAATTTTGTGTGGACTCTTCCCTCTAGTTTTTAACTTTCCCATAGACCAATGGAAGTAAGTAGAGAAATACATACACACACACACACACACACACACACACACACATATATATATATACACTCTTTAGTAGTGAGGAAATGATAAACTATTAGAAAATTAGGAAAGTAGCTCATTACATGAGAAAAATGTAAGTGGGTTCTGACCATAACTCCTATACAAATAAGGATTCTAGGTGGAATAAAAACCTAATTGTGAAAGATAACTGGGAGAAAAATCCTGTAGAATATATTTGTGACTTCAGTTGGGGAGACCTTAAAACAAAATCCAAGGAAGCACAAATTATAGGTAAAAAAGAATTTCAAAGATGTCTTACACTATACCAAAATTAATGTTTATTAAGCAAAGGACCCCAAAGTTACCAGAAAAAAATGATAGGCTGAAAGAAGATATTTGCAACATCTAGCACTAACATGCAACTATCATCTAGACTATCAACTAGAATATGCTACTAAACTATACAAATCAAAAAGAAAAAAGTATATACCTCCAAGAAAAAAATATGAAGTCATTTTACTGACTGGGAAAACCAAATATTTAACAAGTCAAAGAAACAATGTTCAAACTTTTCAACAGTCAGATAAACAAAATTTAGACAAGATACCAATTTATACATAGCTGACTGTGAAAATCAGAAAGCTGGATAATGCCAAGTGTTGGTAGTGGTGTGGTGAAAGAGGAACTCTTACACACTACTAGCAGGAATATACAGTTGTAGTGGAGAGTGACCTGGCAGTTCTTAGTCAAATTAAGTATGAGTGAACCCTATGATACACCAATCTCATTCTCTGGGGTATATATCTCAGAGAAAATTTCACATTTCTGTAAGATATGTATAAGAATTTTAATCATAGTCTTTTTGTTATGCTGTTGGAGGGGTGGAGTTTGTTGGAGGAATTAGAGGCAATCTAGTATCGCTCACTCAGGGAATGGCCAAATAAAATCAGGTGGAATATTATGGAGCAGTACAAACAAAAGAACTAGCCATGGTTTTGCTGAGTGAAAAAAGTTTTAAAGAGTCTATTGCGCCACATTGCCTATGTAAATTAAAAATAAAAGCAACAAAAAATGGGGCTTCCCTGGTGGCACAGCAGTTAAGAATCTGCCTGCCAATGCAGGGGACACATGCTTGATCCCTGGTCTGGGAAGATCCCACATGCCGCGGAGCAACTAAGCCCCTGCACAACTACTGAGCCTGCGCTCTAGAGCCCGTGAGCCACAACTACTGAAGCCCATGCACCCTACAGCCCATGCTGTGCAACAAGAGAAGCCACCACAATGAGAAGCCCGTGCACCACAACGAAGAGTAGCCCCCACTCGCTGCAATTAGACCCAACACAGCCAAAAATAAATAAAATTAAAAAAATTAAAAAGCAACAAAAACCAATAACATTTGTCTTTTATTTTTTCACAAGGAGACAAACTTAAGGATGTGGTGAGTTTGAACAGATTAGAGATAGGGATAAAAGGGAGTTATGTAAAAATTACATTAAAATAATTGTAGTAAAAGTTACACCTGTGTATTTTTTTTAATATGTTACAAACAGCATGTATAATTTCAAAGAAGTTATTTTAAATGGAAAAAGTCACTCTGATAAATGTTTTAAAGACAACAGAAGGCTTTGGGAGAGCAGAAGAAAGTACGTGACATAGCCCTGGGGCGGGCATGAAGCCTTCCCTGAATAAATATAGACAGATTAAATAAACCCCATAAAAACTGGGAATACAGTAACAGATATTTTGATTTTAGGTAAAGGGAACCTCATGTGTAGTATCATAGAAGTGGCAGAATGAGTGGGGATTATGCAGACTGCAAGAAAATCATATGGAGTCCAGAGAGATTAGTTTAGGTAATCAGAGGCCAGATGATGAAGCATTTCATGCAGAAAAGATCAGGCATTTTCCACTGGATAAAGGGAAACAATAATAGGTTTAAGCTGGAAAGTGACTGTTGTGGATAGATTTTGGCACCATGAGGTAGGAATGCTGCTGTAACAAATGCCAAAAAAAAAAAAAAGTGGTTATGGCTTTGGAACTGGGTGATGGGTAGAGGCTGGAGGAGTTTTGAGGTGTATGTATGAAAAAGCCTACGGACTTCCCTGACGGCACAGAGGTTAAGAATCCGCCTGCCAATGCAGGGGACATGGGTTTGAGCCCTGGTCTCTGAAAATCCCACATGCTGAGGAGCAACTAAGCCCGTGCACCACAACTACTGAGCCTGCGCTCTAGAGCCCATAAGCCACAACTGAGCCCGTGTGCCACAGCCACTGAAGCCCGCGTGCCTAGAGCCCATGCTCCGCAACAAAGAGAAGCCACGGCAATGAGAAGCCCGCGCACGGCAACGAAGAGTAGCCCCTGCTCGCCACAACTAGAGAAAGCCCATGCGCAGCAATGAAGACCCAATGCAGCCAAAAATAAATAAATAAATAAATTTAGAAAAGAAAAAAGCCTAGATTGCATTAATGGGACTGTTCGTAGAAATACAGATGTTAAAGGTGATTCTGGTGAGCTCACAGATGGAAATTATGAACATGCTCTTGGAAACTGGAAGAAAAGTGATCCTTGTTAGAAAGTGACAAAGAACTTGGCAGAACTGTGTTCTAGTGTTTTGTGGAAATTAGTGACAACTTTGGATTAAGCTAGGGAGATTTCTAAGCAAAGTGTTGAAGGTGTAGCCTGGTTTCTTAATGTTTATTATAAAATGAGGGAGGAGAGGAAGATAAATTGAAGGAACTTTTTTTTTTTTTTTTTTTGCGGTACGCGGGCCTCTCACAGCTGTGGCCGCTCCCGTTGCGGAGCACAGGCTCAGGACGCGCAGGCTCAGCGGCCATGGCTCACGGGCCCAGCCGCTCCGCAGCATGTGGGATATTCCCGGACCGGGACATGAACCCGTGTCCCTTGCATCGGCAGGCGGACTCCCAACCACTGCGCCACCAGGGAAGTCCCTTGAAGGAACTTTTAAGCAAAAATGAACCAGATCTTGAAGATTTGGAAAATTCTCAGCCTATTCACGTTGGAGAAAATGTGCTCTGGAGAGAACACCAAGAGTGTGGCTGGACAGTCACTCCATAAAGAGATTACCAATGAGTTTAATCAGCCATCTCAGCTGGAGCCAGGAAGAGAGATGAGATTATAGCAGCAGAAAAAGTGCCAGCTGGGACTAAAGGGGGACAGAAAATAGGATAGAATGACGTCTGTTTTACTTCTAAGATTTCACAGGACAGACGGGTCAACAGAGCTGAATTTGGACATGCATTATCCCTCAAGAAAAGGGTGGAGTGAGGATCTAGTTTGAGATGGCAACATAGAAGAATCCTGAACTCATCACCTTCTCCCGCAGACACAATGAATCTACAGCTACATACAGAACAATTCCCTCTGAAAGAAATCCAAAAATTAGTTGAGGAACTCCCATGTATTGGGTAAACAAGGAAAAAATCCCCATCAAAACAGGTAGGAGATAGAGGGGTGGGATAGGGAGGGTGGGTAGGAGGGAGACACAAGAGGGAAGAGATATGGGGATATATGTATATGTATAGCTGATTCACTTTGTTATAAAGCAGAAACTAACACACGATTGTAAAGCAATTATACTCCAATAAAGATGTTAAATAAATAAATAAAATTTAAAAGACCAAACCGGTAGGGAGAGGCTGAGAGGCAGTCTCACCGTAAACCCCACCCTTGGCACGGCAACCTACAATTGGGAGGAAACTCACAACTCTGAGTTTCTCCCTGAGGAGCAAAGGATTTGAACCCCACATCTGGAACCGCAACTTTTAAGACCTGTACCTGAGATGAGCCACCAAAACCCCTGGCTTTGGAAGCCAATAGTATTTGCATCCACAAGACCCACAGGATAGGACAAACTGAGAAACAGTTCTTAAAGGGCTCCAGCAGACTCACCTGGCTATCCTCCCAGGGCCCAGCACAGAGGCAGCCTAATTGAGACAGGAGGGAAAGGGGTAGGACACAAATGCTAGATAATGAAGAAGGGGCACGGCTGTTGGGATGCGATAAAGACTATCTGGAACCAGCTGAAACCAAGATGGCTTTGAGAATAGTCCGGTCATTGACCTTTAGCTCATTATACCTTCATTGTAAAACTAAAAATCACTCCCTCTTACGCCAGCTCCGAGGAGGACCGTAAAAGACCAAAACGTGAACAGTGGCCCAATTCCTGGGATATCCCCACCCTACACCAAAATAGCAAAAATATTCCTCCCACTCATTAGCCTACGAAATTAACCCATAAAAACCTATGACCCCATGCCCAAGGGCCACTCTCACTTTCTGAGACAGTCTACATTCTGGAATGTGTATCTCTCTAAATAAACCTGCTTTCCCTTTACTCTGACTTGCTCTTGAATTCTTTCCTGTGTGAAGCCAAGGACTCTCACTTTCTGGTCTGTCCTAAGGACTCCTGAAGGTCCCATGTCATGACATTTCCCTCTCCTGCAACATAATGAGCACCCAACTATCTATGAAAGAACTGAATTTGCAAAGTTTTAGCCTGAGGAGCAGGTACCTAATTTAATACACATCTAGGTGCCTACTGAAATACTCTCCAAAAACCAGAGGCCAGCAGGTGCCATCTTTGCATTCTTCCTCCATCTTGCTCCAGGTCACCAGTATCTCCTGGAAAGGAGTTTATGCTCATGCCTGGGAGCCCAGTTTTTGTGGGTGCCACCCAGGGCACATCCCTTGGTTGCCTGGCTCTGGTGACCAGCAGGGCTTATGTTCCCAGGTCCCACAGGACTGTAATAAATGGAGAAAGAGGGTTTTTGTTTTTGTTTTTTTTTTTTACTAGCTACCCATCCCAGGGCTCAGCAGAGAGGTAGCAGACTGAAATGCCCAGTCTTCCTGTGAAAGAGGCCTATTAGCTTATCTTCACAGCTGTGGGCTGAGGGCCCAGCTTCTAATTAAACACATATCTAAGGGCTGAGTGTAATCCTCTCCAGAGATCTGGGAAGGCAGGCACGATCTTCATGCTCTCCCTCAGTCTCCCTCCAGGTTGCCTGTATCTCCCAGAATGGAGCTTGTGCACACATCTGGTGCTCTGATTTTTGATGGCTGCAGCACAGGGTACACCCCTTGATTGCCTGGCTCTCGTGGCCAGCACGGCTTAAGTTTGCCAATCGGACTGGACTGTAACAAACAGAGAAATGTAACCGGGCAGGACCCTGTGAGGCCTTCCCAGAATAGACCCCCGCCCATGTCATCCTCCTGCCTTTTGCCTACAGAAAAACTTCAGTCAAAGAATAAATTTAATCAAAGAAGTGAGAAAATGCAGAAAGGAAAACAGTCAAGCAAGACAAAAATAATACTTTAGCCATTAAAGTCAAGGACCTTTAGTTCTTCCTCAAGGGCTATAAATGATATTCTGAGCCATGTCCTTTGAGCTGTTTTGCAGATACTGAAACCCCCATCACGTGGAAGAAATTAACTGTATGCTGCCCACAAGCATGTAGACCCCAGACTGGTTGGAACCAGAAGGTTGATGATGCTGACTCCCAATTACCTCACCACCAACCAATCAGAAGAATGTCCATGAGTTGATCACACACACCACAAACCCCCTCCCTCACCCTGTCTTTATAAACCTTTCCCTGAAAGCCCTCAGGGAGTTCAGGTCTTTTAAGTATTAGCTGCCCTGGACTCCTTGCTTGGCGCCCTGCAATAAATGCTGCACTTTCCTTCAGCACAACCCAGTGTCAGCAGATTGGCTTCACCACACACAAGCAAGCAGACCCAAGTTTGGTTCGGTAACAGAAACAGTTCTTACCTGGCTGCTCTTAAAAGAAACAGCACAGACGTAGCAGCATGAAACACACCCCCAGGCTTTCTGTGAAAGAAGCCTATTTGCTTATCTTAAAGCTTCAGCCTGAGGGGCAGGCTTCTAACTTAACACATATCTAGAGGTCTACTGAAATACTCTCCAAAGATCAGAAAGGCTGGCAGGTACCAACTTTGCACTATCCCTCTGCCTCACTCCATGTTGCTGGTATCTCCCAGAAGGGAGCCTGTGCACACGTCTGGAGTCCCAGATTTTGTGGCTGCTGCCCAGGGGATGCCCCTTGATTACCTGGCTCTGGTGGCCAGCAGGGCTTATATTCACAGGTTGTATAGGATTGTAGCAAAAGAAGAAAATGTTCATAACAAGCTACACCCTGCTCCTCCCAACAATGGAGAGGTAGCTGACTGAAAAAGCCCAGTCTTTCTGTGAAAGAGAAACCATAAATTACTCAGCAATGCATTCACTGTAGGGCACTGATTTAGGGCAAGATTATTGCAAACACCTTTGCCAGTTCTTATAGTCTTGGGATTCTAGTCCAGGGGTTCTTGAGACTTTGGGAGTTGTTATGGACTGAATGTTTGTGTCTTCCCAAAATTCTTATGTTGAAATCTAACCCTCAATACGATGGTATTTGGAGGTGGGACCTTTGGGAGATTATTAGGTCATCAGGATAGAGACCTCATAAATGGGATGAAGGCGATGAAGGGACCAGAGCGCCCTCTTTGGGCCACATGAGAATACAAGGAGAAGCTAATAGTCTGTAACCTGGAAGATGGTTCTCACCAGAACTCAACCATGCTAGCTAGCACCCTGATGTGACTTCCAACCTCCAGAACTAAGAAATGTTTTTGTAAGCCACCTAGTTTATGGTATTTTATTATACCAGCCTGAGCTAGGACACGGGTTATTTCTCTGGGAATTAAGTCAAATTTTTAAAATCTGATCCCTAGAAAAATACACCTAGGCCCCAATATGCAACTCCATACATACAACTTCTGAGAGTTCAAGGACCTCTGGGAACCTGTCCAAGAATCCCCAAATTTCAGGTAAGGAGATCAGCTCCTTACTTGTAACAGTCCATTGGGCCACACTACACCCTGATGACAGAGAGCTGGTAAAGCTGACTCAGAGTTCCACATACATGGTCATTACTCAAACTGCATCAACTTTAAACTGGACACTTTAGGAATAACAATGACCCTGTGCTTCATCTCTTATCATTTCCCTGCCCAAACCCCTACCCCGTTGACCCACATCTCTGTGTTAAAGTCCTCAATCACAAACCTTCTTTTAAAGTCCTCCTAAAGAAGGTGGTCCCCGTCAGGTCTCTCAGGACTATCTCCTCTTTGGCCTTAAAAACTACTATTTATGAGGTAGGTAATGTTACTGTATTTCACCAAACTGAAGACGCCATTGGTTGAAAAAAAGGCATCCCCAATTCAGAAATGTTAAAATGCAAAGAGAATGTATCAGTCTTAAGAGTTTTACAGATTCATCTGTTGGTAAACAGCTGCTGCACAAACTACCTTCCAAAATGACCTATTCAAAACCTGGGACACCCGCCCTTCCCCAGTTTCCCCCAATTTTGAAATAAAAGGGTTCATTTCAGATTTAAAAGGGTCCTTCTAATGCCTTGCTCCATCCCTGGCCTATGTCTTTCTGGCAGTGCCTGTGCCTCATGTGCTGGTAAATATTCCACATGACAACGTAAGTTACAAAGGTTTTCAGTTCTCTCCAAGATGTATATTTCTGCATCATCAGGGTTGTGGGGAGCACAAAGTTCCCTGGATGGGTGGAATTAGTTTCCTGAATAAATACATGAAGAGAGGGTGGGGGGAGCAGGGATGATAAGAGTAAGAATTGGGTAAATTGAGAACATATCTTCAGCCCTCTCATCCCTAAGGATGCAAGGAACTGAGGACCAATTGCTCATAGAAACCTGTTAGGATAGCAAACTTTAGACAAAATGTCGTGCATAAGTCATGATAAACAAGATGGTTAGAAGAAAGAGGGAAGATACCAACTCATCTGGGCCATGGCTTTAAGGCTTAAATGGTACAAACATCTCCGTTCAGGCTCTTCTGGTGGGGAGTACAGAGTCCTGTAGGTCTGGAGGAGGAAAAAGGAGATAGAAGGCTGCAGGCCTGTCTTGCAGCTTCCAAACACACAATTTGAAACTCACCCCACTTCCTTCTCTGGCCCCCGATAACACATGAAGATTCTTCAACCCTCAAAAACCCTCAGAAGCTGGAGTTGAGTCCCTTAAGACACCAAGGTGCAGCCTGCATCCTTGACAAAATGGCTGCATTTTGCCACAGAACTTGCCTTAGGTTCAATGGGATGGAGTTCACAACTTTCTCTCCTGAACAGGGCAAGTACACACCAGAGATGTTCAAACGATGTGTTTAAATCACCTTAATAATTCTAATAGCAATAATGATATCAACAATACTAGCAACTAGATAAGAACTTGTATATATTATCTCATTTGATTCTCAAAAAAGGAAAGAATAAAAAACAAAACAAAAGTGCAATGTTAAGTATTTCCCCCCATTTTACAGATGATGGAAACCAGGTTAACATAACACATCCAAAATGACATGGTTTGGAGGTGATGGAGCCCAGAGTAGAATATAGGTTTCTCTGACTCCCAAACTAGCCCTCTTTAGGTAAGAGACAGTGCAGCCTTGAGGAGCATAAACTCCAGCCGTCTTCTCTTGGCTATATGGGGCCACATCTGTGAATTCACATTACAAGACCGAGTCTGCAACTCAGGAGAATCTCTGTGCTTGGAAGCTTCAAACTGAAACTCAAATTCCTGCCTTCTCTCCTAGAGGTCATTTTCCCAGGGATTCTCTAAGGCTATTGCGGAAAAGGAGGAAGAAGCAGGAGGGATTCACAGCTGTAGGCATCAGAGACCCTAGAAAAGACCCATGGCCCAGGACAGCCATGATCGTGCTTCATAAATTGGTACTCATATCTCCGCTTGAGCCCACTTTTAGGCGAAGCACTACAGGGAAGAGGAATGCAGAAAGGCAAGGCTCAGGCCTTTCCTCCAAGGAAGCCAGATTCTCAGTCACTCACCCTATCTGTTTTGGTAGAGGCAGCCATATCTGAGGCAGAGAGAAAGGAAACGCTTCACGAACTTCACGAACACCAAGGAATCACTGGGTTACTAAGGGTTACCCTCGGCGGCAGCCACACAAAAGCTGTCGCACGCTCACACTGGCACTGCCACTGCCACACAGGGTCACAGAGTCTCACCAACGTGGTGACACAGCGTCAGAGTCACACAGGCTGCAACAATCTCTCCTTAATCACAGACCCATGGTAACGCCCTACACCAGATCATGCGTAGGCCCCACAAACACGCTATTATGGCATCACACACGCAACCCTAGTAGCAACACAAGACAAAAAGACACACACTGACACACACACTCGAAGGAGCAGCCTGGTAGACACACCGACGAACGCACGCCAACAAACCGGACGTACATGTCTCGCCCGGACAAAGACCGAGAGACAGCACCTCCTCGGCCCGCACAGGCTGGCCCCCCTGGAGCTTCAGGTCGCACCGCTTAGCGCCCCAGAGCCGGACGGAAACACACTTACCTGCCTCACGCTGAGAAACGCGAGCCACCGACGCCGCTACGTCACCAGACTGAATCGGGCCGCAGTGGCCCCTGGGAAATGTAGTTGGAGCGGGGGTGGGGGAAGAAGGCTGGAAACGCTCAGGTGCGAAGGGCTCTGGGGCTTGTAGTTTAGGAGGGAGACGCCGGTGCTCGGAGAGCTGTAACGCGCGCGAGGGACGGCCCCGGATACGCCCCAGAGCTAAAGAAAGCCCCGACCCGTCCTCTGATCCGCTGGAAGAACTAGGGCTGGGGTCCCAAGTGGTGCCCTTGCACAGACAAGGGGCATTGCAGGGAGGGGTTGGACGGAAGGCACCGAAATCAGAAGTGGAAAGGAATAAGCTCCGTTCGGGGGAGTGGAGGAGGTGAGGAGAGGGTGAGTAGGGGTGAGACCGGAAGGAAGGGGTCAAGCCCCAGAGGTGGGAGGATCTTCCTAGGGGAGGAGCGCTCAGGTGATGCTTGTCCAGGGGGACCAACAAGCCAAGGAGCTAGCAGCTCACGTTAATTTTGGTAGCTCACTGCATTGTAACCGGGCTCAGAGTTGAAAGCTATACTTTGAGAGGCTCGTTTTTCTTGGTATCGTTGTTTGTCTCAGGCCAAGCAGAGCAGGAGAAAAAGACTTGTGAGGGCTGCGGAAACAATGAGAATGTCTTCTTGGGTGAGGCGGCTCTTGTCTCCCAAATAGGAAGGAAACCCTTGAGGAAACACTATGCCAGGGCAACCCATAATGCAGGTACAGTCTTTCATGGGTGCTGGACTCCTGGGGGGTTGGTGGAGGGGGGCTTCCAGCACCAGGGCCTGGGGGCTTCCAGCACCAGGGCCCACCAACCTTTATTTACCCCAGGTGCCTCCCAAGGCAAGGCAATATCTTCCTTTGGCCAACACCCATTATATGCTCAACTCTTCTACAAGAATTAAAGGTATTCAGTGTATATCTTGGGGCCAGAATAAGCTAAATACCTGGATGGATAGGAGAGAAAGGATTTTCCCCTTTATGACACTGAGGAGGAGGGGCTAGCAAAAGAGACCAAGAAGAAATGGTGCAGATCATGGTGCTTCCCAACCTTTATCATGGCACAAACAGAAAATGGTAATATTTGTATGGCACACTGGAGTTGTATAAGTTAGGGTGTAGATTATGCTGATATAATAAAGACCCCAAAATACTGTGACCTAAATATCATACATTTCTCCTTCATGTAAGAGTCTAAGGGTGAGCAGTCCAGGACTGGTGGGATAGCTCTGCCTTCCTGAACAAGTAGTTTCCATCTTTGGGGCAAAGGTGAGTATTAAAATTCTCAGTATCTCCCAGCAAATAGGGTAGAGGAAGGGCAGATAAAGCAGGCACAGAAATGATAATCATCCCTTTTGCTCACATCTCATTGGTTGGGTAAGATGGACTTCTTAAAAATAAAAATTAACTTTTGTGCATCAAAAGACATTATCAAGAAAGTGAAAAGATAACCGACAGAAAGGGAGAATATTTGCAAATTATGTATAGGATAAGGGTCTAGTATCCAATATATATAAATAACTTTTTATGACTCAACAACAAAAAGACAAACAACCCAATTAAAATTTGGGCAAAAGACTTGAATAGACATTTCTCCAAAGAAGATATACAAATGGCCAACAAGCACACAAAACGATGCTTAACATCATTAGTCATTAGGGAAATGCAAATCAAAACCACACGAAGTGCCACTTCACATCCACTACGATGGCTATAATTCTTAAAAAAGGAAAATAAGTGTTAGTGAGGATGTGTAAAAACTGGAAACCTTTTATACTGCTGGTGGGAATGTAAAATGCTTCAGCTACTGTAGACAGCAATTTGGCAGTTCCTCCAAAAGTTAAGCACAGAATTACCATATGATTCAACAATTCCACTTCTAGGTATATACCCAAAGAACTGAAAACAAGTACAAGTACACACATGTTCACAGCAGCACTATTCACAATAGCCAACAGGTGTAAATATACCAAACATCTAACAATGCACAGATAAACAAAATGTGGTACATACATACAGTGGAATATTAGTCAACCATAAAAAACTGAAGTACAAATAATGCTTACATGGATGAACCTGCAAAACATTAGGCTAAGGAAGCCATATACAAAATGTCACATATTGCATGATTCCATTTATGTGAAATATCCAAAACAAATAAATCCATAGAGATAGAATGCAGATTAGTGGTTGCCTTAGTGGGGCTGAGGGGAGAATGAGGAGAAACTGCTTAATGGGTAAGGGGTTTACTTTGGAATGATGAAAATGTTTTGGAACTAGACAGGTGGTGGATGAATAGCATTGTGAATGTACTAACTACTACTAAATTGTTCACTTAAAAATGGCTATTTTCATATTATGTAAATTTCACTTCAACAATTTTTTAAATGTGAATGGTGTAAACACTGCAATTAAACAGCAGAGACTTGCAGACTGAGTTTTAAAAACAATACCCAATTGTATGCTCTTCACGAGAAATGCATTTTAAATAGACACAAATAGATTAAAAGTAAAAGGATGGGAAAAGATATGCTATGTTAAGACTAATTAAAAGAAAGCTAGAGTGGGCATATTAATATCAGATAAAGTAGGTTTGGGAGCAAAGAATATTGCCAGGGACTAAGAAGTTCATTTTGTAATGATACGGGGATACATTAGTTAAGAGTACATAATCCCAAAGGTTTAGGCATTTAACACAAGAACTTCAAAACACATAAAGCAAAAGCTTATAGAACCAAAAAAGAAAAACAGACAAATTCACAATTATAGCCAGAGATGGCAAAATCCCCTTTCTGAAAACAATTGACAAGAGATAGTAGACTTAATATAACAGGTATTAAAAGAATAGAAAATACATAAATGTACCAAACTACATCTGTTTATTTAGTATATGCTTGAGTTGACATTTACAATAAGTGGGAAAGGTGGATTATTTGTAAATGATGCTGAGAAATGGGGTAGCCATATGGGGGTAAAATGAGATTCTTACAAAAAACTTAAAATGTAAAAATAATGAAAGCACAGAAGTAAAGGAGAAATCATGTGAAACATTTTAAATTGTCTCAAGATGTAGGCCTTTTAAATATGAATCTAAACTTAAGAGCCTTAAAAGAAAATATTGGCAAATTAAAAATCAATTTTGCATGGCAAAAGAGGACTGTAAGCAAATTCAAAAAACAAATAATACACTGGAAAAAAAATTGCAAATCACATCATAAGGAGCTAACTTCCCTACTATATAAGTAAAAGGTCACTTTCCAATTGAATATTGGGCAAGAAATATAGACAACTCACAGAAAAGAAGCTCAAACCCATTCATAATAAGAAAAAAGCAAATAAAAACTACACTGGGATATGATTTCCCACTTATCAGATTGATAAAGATCCAGTAGTTTAATGGTTTGCCCTAACAGATGAGAAATTTATAATCAAAAGCTCAAAATACATGTACTTTCTGAATATACATGTAACAGTTATAAAAATTGATTACATATGAGGCTATAAAGGAAGACTCATTCAATTCCAAACAATTAATATAAACCTCTAATGTAATAGCATTAGAAACAAATAACAAAAAGATAGCCAATAATTGTGAGTTAAAGAGGAACCCCTAAAATAAATTACAAAATGTGGAAATGCATATGCAACAGGGTAGGACAGAATACAACAATGAAAACACTAAATGCCAAAACTGTAGGACACAACTTATGTAGTAGAGGGAAACATACAACTTAAGTACATTTTCAGGGAAAACAAAAAACTAAATTTTCAATTCAAAAATGTAGATTTGGAATATACAATGGAATATTACTCAGCCATAAAAAGAAATTAAATTGAGTTATTTGTAGTGAGGTGGGTGGACCTAGAGTCTGTCATACAGAGTGAAGTCAGAGAGAGAAAAACAAATATCGTATGCTAACACATATATATATATGGAATCTAAAAAAAAAATGCTTCTGAAGAAGCTAGGGGCAGGACAGGAATAAAGATGCAGACGTAGAGAATGGACTTGAGGACATAGGGAGTGGGAAGGGTAAGCTGGGACGAAGTGAGAAAGTGGCATGGACATATATACACTACCAAATGTAAAACAGATAGCTAGTGGGAAGCAGCCGCATAGCACAGGGAGATCAGCTTGGTGCTTTGTGACCACGTAGAGGGGTGGGATAGGGAGGGTGGCAGGGAGACATAAGAGGGAGGAGATATGGGGATATATATATATATATATGTATAGCTGATTCACTTTGTTATAAAGCAGAAACTAACACACCATTGTAAAGCAATTATACTCCAATAAAGATTTTTTTAGAAACCACAAAAATGTAGATTAAGAGGACAGAGCACACTCAAAAAAGAATTAAATGACAAACATAAAGGGCAGAAGAAATCAATAAAGAATTAGGAAAAATAAGAGAAAAGGATAATAAAACCAAGAGATAGGTTTTTTGAAGATCAATGATCAATAAGTTAGGTAAACCTCTGTCAAAGCTGATAAAAATAAAAGAGCAAAGATGTAAATGAGAAAATGAGTAAGAATCCAAATGAAGTTAGAATAATTATAAAAGAATCTTATGAATGACTACTGGCAAACAAGTTTGACAACCTAAACAAAATTAATACATTTCTAGAAAATATAAAATACCAAAGTTGGCACAAGAAACAAAATTTGAATAAATCTGACACACTGAAATAGTATAGAAACATCCCCTCAAAAGAAGAAAAAGCCTAAAGCCCCGGTGGACTTACAAGTACATTTTAACTAAACTTTTGTAAATAGATTTGATGACCTATTTGATAAGAGATAAACATGGCTAAAAAAATAAAGACCCACTTGATAGAAGGTCCAAATGATGAGGAAGTATAGAGATATAAGCTTCAACTCACCAGTAGTCAATAACAATAATGCAAACTAAAACATTCAAGGAAGATAAAACTTATCAAGTGTTTACAAGGACACAGAGGTGCTCTTGGGGAGAATGTAAATAGTTGCAGCCATTTTAGAAAGTAATCTGGTTGTACCTTATAACATTGTGCAAAAAAATCCTTTGCACAATATTCTACAGCAAGTAGTCTAACCTAGTTCAGGTCCACAAGGGGACACATACCAGGATGTTCTTTGTGCCAGCCAGGAGTTGTATGCAGAAATGAATAAATTAAAAGTAGTAAACATTTACTATGAATTACTATGCAAATGTTAGAAGCACTGAATAGCATAACAGCACTGTGCACAGAACATGATCAATCCAAAATATGGTACTGAGTAGAAAAAAGTGACACTTTTATAGCATAACACCAATAATATAAATTTCAAACACACAACATGACTTATTTGATAGGGGATATATACACATTTAAGGATGCATACCAAACACTGCTGTGTATGTGCCCATGGGGGAGATTAGGAATTGGGAACGACAGGGGGAAGAACCAAGAAATGAGTGTTAGACTAAACAATTTTGGTAATATACTAGGAATTGAGGTCCAAAAATATAAATGCAAAATTTAAAAACCAAGAGCCATACACTTCCTGGCCTCTATTTTAATAGAAGGCAGAGTCCTAACAGCCCCATATATCCCAACAGGGAGCTCCGAAGAGACTCTGGAACTGCAGTTCCCTCTCCAGAATCAGAAAGAAGGGCTAGGAGCATGGCTGTCTGAGACTCCATACACTGGGAAACAGGACACAGGGGCAGAATTTGCAATTCTGTCTCATATAAGCAGCTGGCTCTCAGGCATGCAATTCAACTTCCTACTTAATTTCATCATTAATAATTGCCATGTTAACTGTTTACATATATTACAGTCAAGTAATCCTCACAAAAACATGGAAGGCTGTAATTATTTTAATTTTACAGATAACCAAACTGAGTCTGAAAGAAGTATAATCACCTTTTCAGGTTCTCCCAACTAAAAGACCTGACATCCATGTGAAGGTCTAATGCCAACAACTATACATGTGCCAATAATCAAGAGTGGATACTTCCACTACTCTTTCTGGAAGAACATGTGAGAAATTCCCCCACACAAATGCCTTAAGAAAGCTGACCAGGAAAGTGACTCATTCTTCTGTCACTAAAGTAGCCTCAACTCATGGCTTCAAGCAATCTGCTTTTCTCTATCATACAATTTATTGTCTCCCTGTCCTGAGCTCTGTGAATAAAGTAGGGTACGGCAAATATTCTAAGAACTAGAATCAATATGAAATGATGCTCTAAAAAGGAAACATTTTTTCCAGCTGTCTCTAAAAGGGACCCAGTCATAATAGCAGCAAATTTGCCCCCAATTCATGTGCAGTCCTAGCATCCAAATACAGTAACTGCTAAAAGGGTACAGGACTCCATGGAAAATTTACTTCTATCAATACATCACAAAAACCTTTGCATTTGCTCAGGAAGAGATGTCTGAAATACTTTTAAAAAGAAAGAAAACCTTCTATTAGGAGGAAGAGAGCAAGTGGAATTTTAACACACCTGAAGAAGCTTAGCCACATTTCCTTTTGACTCATTTACATCAATCGAGGCAATTTTAAATTATCAAGTTTCAAATGGTTGTTTTTTAACAATGTTATTGAAACAATATTCACAAATCCTAAAACTTCTTCAAGTTTTATAGAGTAATTAATATATATTTCTTATTAAAATGAGCTCTACTGTGGGCCATCTTTTTCTTCTTGGGCAAGAGGAACAATAGAAAATATAGTATATAAGGAAAATGCAATCTTACTTTACACTCTTTCTCAGGCCCCCAAATCCATCTAGCAAGACCTTTTGCTGAGGAAAATTATTTGAAAACTTCTATTTCTGATTTCATAACCTCTTTCTGTTCCTGACCAAGGTTCTTGGACTCCTTAATCAATAGAAATTGCTATGAGGCCAGATGAGAAATTCAGGCAGGTCTTTATTGGGACTCATGCTGCAGCACAAGGGAGCAAAAACAAGTAACAGATGCCCTTGCTCGCTCTTGGTGTGTGCGTGGGGATGTGAGCTGATCCCTAAATGGGGTGAGGGTCAGGCTGGAAGGGTGGCTTAGGTGGTCGGCCCACCTCCTTGGTGGTGCTGTGTGCAGGGATTATATGCAGTACCCTGATTTTGCCCTCGACACCTCAAAAGTGGCACTTGGGTTTTTGGTCTTTTTGTATCTTGTTGTTCATAATTTGCCCCAACTGCGCATGCATGCAGTTATTTTTAGTCCTATATAGTTTTTTTTGTATTCTGTTTCTCCAAGAGACATTTGTCCAGGTGCACGTACTGTAGCAAAGGGTGCCAGGTTCCAGGTCCCAGCCTGTCTCATTTCAAAAGTATATGCCTGTTTTCTCCCTCCCTAAATTCCTTGGAAGGTGGCTAACTTCATGACTTTGGACAGAAAACATTTAGGATGGGTCTGGAATACCCTTTTATTGCCAGAAAGTAAAGTTGCTTGCAGAGATGTCAGGGCAGCAGTGCTGAAGGGAGCAAGGAGTTAGCTTAAAGTGGCCCCAATGGCTAAATTCTGATAATTTGAGCATTAAAATATATATATACATTATAATTAAAATGTGTTAAGACTGTAGAAGGCCATGAGTTCATGACTAAAAGGAAAAATGTTAAAATGCAATACACAAATACAGAGGCATAATAAAATGAGAAAGAATTTAGTAAGAACAAAGTATAAAACATATATATACGCACACATACATATACATATATGCATTTCCTTTCTGTTAGGTAGATAAGGGCTATACATGTGTATATGTGTGTATGTGTATGTGTGTACGTGTATGTGTGTATATATGTAGCATGAATAGACACATCTCTTATCTGTCCCAGGTCTTTAATCAAAAGTTAACTTCAAAAGAGGCCTTCACTGGCCACACAATCTAAAATATCAACCTGGTCACCCAGCTCTTCCTTCATCTTTTTCTCCTTAGAAGTTACTCTTACATAGTATATGTTTTACTTATATATATTTTTTATTGTCTATCTTCTTTACTAGAAATTAGCTCTATGAAGGCAAGGATTTTTGTCTGTTTAACTCACAACTGTTACCTCCAAAGCCTGGATTAGAACAAAGCCTGCAACAGAGTAGGTGCTCAATACAAAAATTTTAAACAAAACACATACACATAAACACACAAATACAAACCTTCTACTTAAGCAAGAGTAAATAAAGAAAACTCTTCTATATGACAAGCAAAAACTGCATAAACTGTAACAAGGCAGAAAGATACGTTCAGCACAATAACCAGATTAAAAAAGAAATCCAAAAATTCATTGCCATTGATCACACTCAACCAAGTGGAAAAGGTTTAACCAGTGAGTCCTAAATGGATTAGTTCATGTCCTAAAGATAATTAACTAAACAGACTCAAACTCTTATCTCTTAGGATAGGAAATCTCTAGCTGGTCCTAATATCTATAACATACTAATAAAGCATGAGTTATAATGCTAAAAGATCAAGTCAATATATCACAATAAGACAATGGATTGTATAGTTGCAGATAAACAAAATTTAGGTACCTCATTATGAGAAGAAACATCAGATTGTAAAGTACAAACACCTGTGCTACAGGCATGGGTGTAACAGATTTTATCAACGTTAGAAGTGAAGTTTAACTGTAAAAACAGAATCAGTGGCTTGGGTTTATATCACCTTGGAGGAAGAAATCAGGTGCCATACTTAGATCAAGAATCAATTAGTGAACAACTCAGACTCATCACTGGTCTGAGTCATTATTTTTCTTCCTTTAAGCTTAGTAAGTTCAGAGTAATCCTGAGGAGCTTTCTGATGTAAGTTGTAACTAAACCCTTAAAACATATTCAAATAAGTGTTCCTATACCTCCAGAAAATATGAGAATAAAGGGATGATTACATGAATTTAGGTTACGATTATTAATATATTTTAGATTAGATATAATGCAAGTTTGGCAGTGTTTTAAAACCATTATATTTGTTTCTGCTCAAGGTTTGAAGTATTCAATTATACTAGGTCTGTAATTTAAGTTGTTCAAAGGGAATTTGTCTTAATATTTAAGAAAAACAATTTTCAGATTTTTATTAGATATAAGTATAAATTGACTATTAAAGAAATTATATTAGTACTCACTGTTTTGCTCCACGCACATATATACACATGTAAATCCTTCACTTTTTCATAATTCATTTGTCCTGATCTGTTTTTATAGATGCTCTCCAGACAATGCCCAAGATTATAACTGGTTCTAACTGTTCAAAGTGGCAACGTCTCCATATTAAAGTTTACCTTCGTATATACACTCAGATAAAACAGGAATATACTGCCCCACACCCTCCTGTTCCTCATTACTCTGAATAGTAATGAGTTATACTCTAAAAATTTTAGGCTCCAACTGCTTTACTTTAACCATTAGTTGAAAATGGCTCATTCTTTTTGTCTGCCAGCAATGTCTTGTCTAATATGTCTCGTTCCAAAGAAGTTATCTATAAACTTCTTAAACGAAGTTTACAACCCACCCACAAAAGACCTCATTTACAATTCTATCTTATTCTATCACATGATATGTTTAAACCCACGCTGAAAGTAGAAAATCAAATAATTCCTTTAAGATGAAGAGCCATTCATTAAACTGATGGATCCATTATTCTCTTAGCTGGCCAATCTTTCTTTAAAGGTCTATAGTGAGTCACTGCCACAAATGATTTTAATTCCCTATGAGAAAGCCTGGTAATAAGTTTCACTAAGTGAATTTTTAAAAATTCTTCCTTATTGTGAAACAGACTAATGAATACTAAATTAGTTTTTATCAACAAATAAAATGTAACAATTCTTTCAGCTTTATGAAGGCTGTGTATTTAACTTTCATATACTTGTTATGAGGCTTATCCTCAGGATAAACAATTATGCCATATAAAAGATTAAGGCTTTCTCACATGTGTAGCCAACATGGGGTGTATGAGTCAGGACTCTGATTCCAAGAGGCAAAAACCCAAGTCAAATTAACATAAGCAGAAAAAAGAAAATTTATTGGATCACAAAAATGAAAAAGTAAAAGATGGTGTAAACTTCAGACATGATTGGATCCAGAAGATCAAACAACATCCTCAGATTTCTGTCCCTGACCTCAGTTTTCCTTTGTGTTAGATTTATCCTGGGAAGGCTTTCTTCATATGGTGGCAAAAAGGCTACTGGTGAGTTTTTAACCTTACTAAATCCTTGAAACTTGCAATTCTGGGGTGGGGAAAAAAATCTTTTCTTACTACCCATAACAATGACCCCCTAGGACTCTACTGGTCTAGACAGGGCCATTTGTAAATCCCTTATCTATCATGAGGTTGAAGAAAATAATTGGCCTGCCTATGACCAATCTACTGCTCTTCCTGATTAAACAATTTCATCAGAATGATATGCATTGAGGGTGAGATAAGTCTCAAATAGGGTACAGAACAGAACCAAAAGTAACAGATGTCTACTACTCAGGCTATTTCAAATAAGGGATGCTCATGAACTGAAGGCTTCTCCATAGGTACTACATTCATAGAATTACTAACTGAAGAACTCACTGATATTTATTTAATAAGGACTGAATGGTGACTAAATGTTTTCTTTCTTATACTTGTTATACATAATCAGAGAGCTTCTCTATTATGAATTTTCTCATGTCGTCGAAGAGCTGAAGCACAGCTAAAATTGTTCCCACATTCATTACAGTTATAGGGTTTTTCTCCAGCATGAATTCTCTGGTGTAGCCTAAGGGACAAGATCTGATGGAAAGCCTTCCCACATTCATTACATTCATAAGGTTTCTCTCCAGTATGAATTCTCTGATGTTGATTAAGGTATGAGCCACAACTGAAGGCCTTCCCACATTTGTTACATTCATAGGGTTTCTCTCCTGCATGACTTCTCTTATGATGAATTAGAACTAAAGCATCACTGAAGGCTTTCCCACATTTACTGCATTCAAAAGGTCTCTCTCCAGTATGAATTCTATGATGTCGATTAAGTTGTGAGTCAGTCCTAAAAAACTTCCCACATTTGATGCACTCATAGGGCTTTTCACCAGTGTGAATTCTCTGATGTTGATTAAGGTGTGAGCGATAGCCAAAGGTCTTTCCACATTCATTACATTTAAAGGGTTTCTCTCCTGTGTGAATTCTTTGATGCAGAGTAAGGGCTATGCGTCTGCTGAAGGCTTTTCCACATTGATTACATTCATAGGGTTTCTCTCCAGTGTGAATTCTCTGATGTTGATTAAGGTGTGCACTCTGTCTGAAGGCTTTGTTACATTCCTTACATTCATATGGTTTCTCTCCTGTGTGAATTCTCTGATGTTCCACAAGGAAGGCATAACGGCTAAAGGCCTTCCCACATTCATTGCATGCAAAGGGTTTCTCTCCAGTGTGAATTCTCTGATGTTGAGCAAGGTGTGCACTCTGTCTGAAAGCTTTGTTACATTCCTTACATTCATATGGTTTCTCCCCAGTATGAGCTCTCTGATGCTCACTGAGAAAGAAGTCATGGCTAAAGGCTTTTCCACAGTCATTGCATGCATATGGTTTCTCTCTACTGTGAATTCTCTGAGGTTGAGTAAAGAACGAATAACAGCTAAAGGCAGCACCACATTCAACGTATCCATGGGATAATTTTCCAAGATGAGTTGTGTGATGTTGAGTAAGTAATGAGTGGAAACTTAAGAGATCTGAAAAATCATTACTTTCGTAATGTTTCTCCCCAGGAGGAATTTCTGCATCTTTACTAAGGTATGTATTCTGGTTGAATTCTTCACATTCATTACCTATCAAAGATTCCTTCTCAGCATGTAGTCCTTTATGTTCAGTTAGAACTGAATTTGGGGGGAACATTTTATCATAAATATCAAATTTATGTACTTGTTCTACTGTGGGAACTCTCTGTTGTGTTAAAAGTACTGAGTTCAAGAGAACATTTATCTCAGAATTATTATATTCATTGTCTCTTTTCATGGCAGAGATTTCCTTAAGAGTTGTCACTTGCCTGAAATGACTCTCCTGATTTCCCTGATGCTGCTCAAATTCACCCTTATATTTCCAGGCTTCTCTGAAACTGGAGGATTCAAGGCCATAACTTGTAAGTCTTTCCATTATCATCCCCTGGGATATTTCCTCTTCATCAATGTACCATTTTGGAGATAATGCCTTGATTTCATACAAAGAGTCCCATTCTGAAAAATATCAAGAAAGCAAATGTCTCCTTTTTACCCTTCCAAGGAGAAAGAAAACTGTTATAGAAGAAATTAAATAATTTACTTGGAGGAAAAAGGGGAGAAAGTCATGGTTCTGACTTTTTTTTTTTATCAATTTACATTCCTGTCAGCAACATGAAATATGTCTTCGAACCCATTCACACTGGCTAACAACATTCTAAAAATATTTGCCCTTACAAGTAAAGAGTACCTCATTATTGTTTTAATTTGCAATTCTATGATTATAAAATTGAGCATTTTCATATATATTTATGTACCTTTTATATATTTTGTGGTTTCTTCTTTGGTGAATTCCTTATTCAGGTACTTTGCATATATTTTAATTACACTGGCATTTCTTTTAAGTGGTTTATAGAAGTCATTATAAATTTAAGACATTAAGGCTTTTGAGCATTTTTCTCCCTCAAATCACATGTCATCTTCATTGATAATTTTATTGTCACATCATCTTGATTTATAATGCTTCTGATAAAATTTTTTAAAAATTTGTATGAACTCAAATCTTCCAATTTTTTCATTATAGAGCCTGGCCTTTATGTCATTTTAAGAAAGACTTTCCAAAACCCAATATTATACAAATATTATCCATAACTTTTAAGAAAATTTTTACACCACTAATGTGAAAAACTACCTTTATCTAATACTAAATTCTCATATATACATGGGTGTATTTTTGTACATTCTTCACTGTTCTACTGATCTATTTCACTGTTCTTATATCAGACCAATGTCATGGATAACAGGCAAAATTCTTAAATATTAAAAATTCAATCAAGCAGTATATTAAATAAATAATACACATGATGAAGTATGCAATTCAGAAATACAAAAATTGTTCATCAATAGGAAATCCTTTACTATATTATTAAATTATTATCTATACTTTCCTATATTTTTAACTTCATCAGTAAAAAAGAAAAAAATATTTCCAGAAATAAAACTTGACTCTCCATCCTGATAGAGAACGTATCTACCAGGAAAAAGTGACCCAAAATGGTCAAGGCTAAAACATGTCCTGATAAAATGACTTTAAAATGAAAGGTTAGGCCCGTGAGCCATGGCTGCTGAGCCTGTGCGTCCGGAGCCTGTGCTCTGCAACGGGAGAGGCCACAACAGTGAGAGGCCTGCGTATCGCAAAAAACAAAACAAACAAAAAAAAAATGTGAGAGCTAAATCTGTTTTTATACAGTGAGAAACATGATGTTCCAGATGTATAGAACACCTGGATAAAATAAGAAAGCTACACATTTATGCTGGTCGTTTCAGGGGGTGGGAAAGAATGGCAAGTGGTAAAATATTATCTTTTCCTTTAATCTTTTTAAATTTCACTTGTTACAAAGAATTTGAATTACAATTGTACTTTAAAAAAGTAACAATGGAAATTTAAAAGAAAAAAATATATTGTGTGTTTAATTACATTTCATAGAATTATTATCCCTGAATCATAATTCTGTTAGTACACCAGTATAGAGATTATTGCTTAATATTTAGGTGAGAACCATTTCCTTTTGTTTTTGAGAATAATTCTGTAAAATCATTTCCAGTAATGGCACTCTTCCCCAAATCAAAGGTTTAACAAGGGAGAGGCAAGCAGAATAATCATGAAAACACAAAGCAATACAACAGTAACAAAAAATTTCTAACTTCCAATAACAGCTCAATTTAGAAGAGGGTTTATGTCTTCAGAACAAAAGCATTCCTCCTTGACTTTCTAACCAGTCAAAATCTGTGTATTCTACAGAAAATCTGTGATGTTATTCCCATAAAACTACCCTTTACTGCTTCTGCCTCCATTAGATTTCCTAAGCACTAGTGTTTTAATGTACAGGTTTGAAACAAAATCCTAATGTGATTTATTTATAATGTGTGTGTTCTTTCTCTTATCCTAGTGTCTAAAGTCTTCTCCATGGCTGGACCCCGAATAATATACCTTTACATGCTGAGTGATATCTGGAGAGTGGGAGAGGTTTAATAAATACCCTAACCCTAAAGCGTACACTAACCCTAACCCATACCCTAACCCTAACCGATACCCTAACCATAACCCGTACCCTAACCATAAACCATACCCTAACCCGTACCCTAACCCTAACCCGTAGCCATACCCTAACCTGTACCCATCTAGGAGATCAGAACAAAATATAAAGACACTTATACATAAAGGGAAAGTATCAAGCTGGCATCAGACTTCTTTGTAACAACATTTAACACCAATACTATGCTATAAGCAACTTAAAGAAAGAATGGCCAATTATGAACAAGGTAGAGCTTAGGGGGACATTGTTTGCATGAACTCTTTTTGAGGAAACTGCTAGAGAGCAGATTTCAGCCAATCCAGAGATGTCCAGAGAAATTTCAGCAAAATGACCTAGTGGAAAACACTAAATATATATAACTACAGAATTAAGACAAAAGGAAAGGTTGGGATAAATGTGACACAAGAGCATGTAAATATAATATGCCTGGACAATGTAAAAAGCATACAAGTAACAAAATTTGGGAAAACAAGGTGGGGAGTATAATAAGGCTACTTATTGACACATCTGTAACAGGTAAAAAAATCAAAGGCTAGTTTTTAAAGCTGACCAATCAAGTAATAGAAGGAATAAATACTGTCTAAAGAAACAGAGCACTATAACCGTGAAGGCTCTAGAACAAAAGAAGAATCTTTCTAATTATTATAAAAACTATAGTATTACGCGACCAAAAAAAAGCCTAGGAAAACAGACAAGCTAAAGTCTTTTTTAAAAACTGTAAAAATCAGAAAATATAACACAAAACAATGTACAGAATTAAGCCCAAACATATTAAAAACATGGTTGGACTTTCACCTATTAAATTGAAATGATATCCAGACTGGTTCACAAAGCAAAACTCAATTCTATACTGCATATAAAGCTCACGTTTAAAACAAGGTGATTTTACAAAGTTGAAAATAAACAGATGATAAAGGCCCTAAAGAAAGCATAAAAAGGCAAGAAACAGATTCTCCCCGAGGGCCTTCAGAAGGAAGGCAGGCTGCCAACATCTTGATTTTAGCCCTGTAAGACCCATTTTGAACTTCTTACCTGAATCCAGAGCTGTATGATAATATTTTTGTGTTGTTTTCAGCCACTAAATTTGTGGCAATTTGTTACAGCAGCCATAAGAAACTAATACAAAAAGCAGACAGGTACAACATTTTTGGGGAGGAATTTGGCAATTCCTAAACTACATATGCACTTACTTAGCAATCCTACATCTACAAAACAACCCTGAAAATAAAGCCTCAACAACAGGAACATACATATTTACAAGGTAATTTATGGCAGCATTGTCTGTAATTGTAAACTACTGCAAACATCCTAAATGTTCACACATTATAGAATATTCAATAAATTACCATAACATCCACAGAATGGAGTATTCTGCAGCTGTCAGAAAAATGAGGAAGCTCTCCATGAACTCATGTGGAGTGATTTCCTGTACAGCTGACCCCCGAACAATGAAGGGGCTATGGGTATAACTTTACAGTTAGCCCTCCGAATCTGCAGTTCAGCATCCATGGATTCAACCTACCTCGGATCGTGTAGTAAGTATGTATTGAAAAAATTCGCATATAAGTGGACCCTCGCAGTTCAGACCATGTCGTTATAGCTAAGTGAAAAGAGCAAATGCAAATCTACAGGTATATCTGCTCATTTGTGCAAAAGAAACATAAAAAGGACAAACCTGAAAATAAAGACTGGTGATCTACAAGGGGTGGGTAAGAAAGGGGCAGGAAGAAGTAGGGAACAGAAACAAGACAGTAAGGATGAGGAGGGAGCGACACTTTTCTGAGGATACATTCTTGTAAAGGTCTGATTCTTAGGAGCATAGTAATGTTTCAGATACCAAAAAAAAAAAAAAAGTAAAATCAACCAGGATGTAGTAGGAATCAACAGAAACAAATGAACCTAGAAGAACTAACCTAAGTAACTCTGGAAAATAGTTTTTGACTGAATACTTAAGACTAAAAAAGTACATTTATACCTAAATACAAATAATGTAATCTACTTAGTAAATTTATTTCTCACAGAGGAATAGGTTAGAAATTCTGAAACTACTTTGTGTGTACACTTAAATGGAGGAAATAATTAAATACATTGCTTCTCACTGTCAGAAGAAGAAATTACAAACAAGTAAAGGAGAAAGGCTATGATAAACCCTGTGGAGGGTAGGACTAAAATCAAGGTATCACTATAAACCAATAATTTAATGTATTAAAAAAAATAAAGACAGAAATAAATATAAAAGTGTGTGTCTGTCTAAAAGTGTGTGTTGGTATACATACATATATTTTCCAGCTAAGTCTGCTGTGAGGTCCTAGAAGAAATCACTTCCAGTAGCAATAAGTACACCTAGTACCCAGACCTTGGTTTCTAAACCATTCTAAATCATTTCCCAATAAAAGGAACCAGGGCTCCTTGGAGAAGTGGTTGACTCAAGGCTGGGGAAAGGAAAACAAGATGAACCTGGAACACCTGGAACCATGAAGTGGGGCATGTTAAAAGGTCATAGGAACCAACTTGAAGAAGATCTAAATGGTCAAAGCTGGAACACTTTGAGCAACAAAATAATGATACAGCAGTTTTAACTCATAGGAAAAAAATACCCCACATTCCATAAATATGAAGAAATATTTTAATATATAAACAAATGGGAGAGATGAAACAGCTCTTCCAGACAGAACAATCCTAGTTAATATGTGTAAATAAAAGAAGGAAATAAAAATGTCAACATTAGGTCAATACCACAACAGCGGTAACTGTTGCAGACAAGATCCAACAGGGCTGTAGATGCTAAAATTAGTGGGCAAAAGTTTCAGAAGAAACTGAATAGTATCAAGTATCTTCCCCAAATATTTATTAATTATAAATAGAAAAATAGTAACTTTACAATGGAGAAACCAGGCAGATACCACCTTCACCAAGTGATGAAAATTAACATCACTGATAATAAGATATATCAATATTATCAATCCTTTGGTATGATGCACTCACTGCGAAGGATACAACCTTATTTCTGTGACACTCTTTTCAAAAATGTACTACCTCAATCTAATCATGAGAAAACGTTAGATAAACCCAAATAGAATGCAAGCAAATGTAATGAGCCATTTGTCTAGAGTGAAGCATATCTGAAGACTCTGGAGAGATTTCTCCAAGAAGGTAAAATCAATAGATAACCTAATGTGTCTGAGTGTCTTAAGAGATTTAAACAATTGATCGGGAGTTAAGAATTGAGTTAGGAATATGTATATAGAAAACTAAGGGAAAAAAATAGACAAAACCCCAGATAATTATTAGTGCCAAGAAAAAGAAAAAGTACAGAAAAAGTAACCTTGGTACATGCACAGCTCAGCTACGACTAGCACTTAATAGCCATAATAATGTAAACACTGAACAGTGGTTCAATAAAAATTAAGATATTGGTATGGGACCTAATCAAACTTACAAGCTTTTGCACAGCAAAGGAAACCATTAAAAAAAACCCAAAAGACAACCTATGGAATGGGAGAAAATGTTTGCAAATGATGCGACAAGGGCTTAATCTCCAAAATATACAAACAGCTCATGCAATTCAACAACAAAAAAACAAACAACTCAATCGAAAAATGGGCAGAAGACCTTAATAGACATTTCTCCAAAGAAGACATACAGATGGCAAGCAGGCCCATGAAAAGATGCTCAACATCACTAATTATTAGAGAAATGCAAATCAAAACTACAGTGAGGTACCACCTCACAACAGTCAGAATGGCCATGATTAAAAAGTCTACAAATAACAAATGCTGGAGAAGGTGTGGAGAAAAGGGAACCCTCCTACACTGCTGGTGGGAATGTAAGTTGGTGCAGCCACTATGGAAAACAGTATGGAGGTTCCTCAGAAAACTAAAAATACCATATGATTTTACCATATGATCGAGCAATCCCATTCCTGGGCATATACCTGGAAAAAACTATAATTCAAAAAGATAAATCCACCCTTATATTCATAGAAGCACTATTCACAATAGCCAAGACATGGAAACAACCTAAATGTCCATCTACAGATGAAAGGATAAAGAAGATGTGGTACACACACACACACACACACACACACACACACACAAAATGGAATACTACGCAGCCATAAAAAGAACGAAATAATGTTATTTGCAGCAACATGGATACAACTAAGAGATTACCATAATAAGTCATAAAGAGAAAGACAAATACCATATTATATCACTTATATATGGAATCTAAAAATATAGCACAAATGAACCTACCTACAAAACAGAAACAGACTCATAGACATAGAGAACAGACTTGTGGTTGCCAAAAGGGAGGGGGTGGGGGAGGGAAGAACTGGGAGTGTGGGATTAGCAGATGTAAACTATTACATATAGGATGGATAAACAACAAGGTCCTACTTATAGCACAGGGAACTATATTCAAAATCCTGTGATAAACCATAATGGAAAAGAATATTAAAAAAAAGAATGTCCATATGTGTATAACTGAGTCACTTTGCTGTACGGCAGAGATTGGCACAATGTGGTAAATCAACTACACTTCAATTAAAAAAATAAAACTTTAAAAATTATGATATCAGTGAGATAGGAAGACAGAAATTGTGTGTGTGCGCGTGCATGCTCACACACATGTTGGATTCAGGATAAAAAAGTACTAAATTCTTATTTTCTTAATGAAGATATTGGATGAGGACTAAACCTGAAAAAAACAATCAAGAAATAGCAACATAAACATATTTATTAGAGACGTGAAGGAGACACCAAAAGAAGCTGCAAAAGTAGAGAAAGTGGATCCCTCTAGGGAGAGGGAAACTGGGAAGCGGGCAAGAGACCTCCTTTTTTAAAGGAATAAGCCTTATAAAACAACTTGTCTCTTCAACCAATGTGCATGCATAACTTTGATAATAACTTTGATAAAATTAAAACTCTAAAAAGAAATCTAGAAATGTATATAACTCTATCCATAAAGGGGAAAGAAGAACTTAAAAGGAACAAGATTCAGGGTATAGGCTGAAATATTATTGAGAATATAACTTGATAGAAATAGAGAGGAAATGACCCCCTGAAGCCCAGGACAGCCTCCTCAAATGCAGGGCAGTCTTCTTATGACCACTTGTGCTGTCACCTTACAACAGCCCTCCCTGTTCCCCGTCACTCACCTGCATATTGACCATCTGACATCTCTCTCTCCACCATGCAAGGATCCTTCCCTTGCTCCAATAAGGAGATCATGTTGGGCTTAGAAACGGAAAGTCCTGTTTACAGGAGAAGAAAAATGAGAGCCAGCAAGACAGACAGATAGATAAACAAATCAACTTGCTATTGCTGTTCCAGACTCAGACTCAATCTCTTGGTCATTAGGCAAGAAAGGACATCAGAGGAAGGGCAAGAGAATGGAAAGATGCTTGAATGGAGAATGAGACAGACAAAGCTTCTTTCATAGCAGCAGTTCTCAAAGTACTAGAGCAGAAGAACCATCACCTAGGAACTTATTAGAAATGCAAATTCTCAGGCTGCCCCAACCAGACCTACTGAATCAGAAGCCACAGTGGTTCTCAAATTTTAATGGGTATCAGAACCACTTGGAGGGCTCATTAAAACCCAGACTATTAGGCCTATTCCCAGATTCTGTAGGTCTATAGTGGGACCCCATAATTTGCAATTAAAAAAATTTCCACGCCATACTAATGCTGCTATCCCAAACCATCATTCTAGAGCAAAGGGAACTATACTCATTTATAACTCTGTGAAACTACTTTGAATAATTTCCTGGGAACACGAAGTAGAAATCCAGCTAAGCATTTAAGATGTCCTAGATATTCCCAATGGAGGAAGCATAAACACCTCATAGGGAAGATTTGAATTATGGGGGATACATATCCTTACCAAGCCATACCAAGTTCCTGTAGTTCTCCAACATGACATCTCTGTACAAATCCTTCTGAGATGAGTCCAGCCATTCCCACTCCTCTTGGGAAAAATTTAGAGCCACATCCCTGAAGGTCACCAAACCCTGAAATTTAAAAAAAAATGCTGTTTGCCAAGTACTCCCATATGGTCCTAGCATCTTCCTCAGTCTCTCTCAGAAGAATTTAACTCAGTTGATCATCTCCTTGAAATGCTTTCCACTATTGACTCACGGGACCCACACTCTCCTGGTTTTCCTTCTACATCAGTCCCTCTTAGTCTCTTTTGCTGGTTCCTCCTCTTCTTGTCAGCCTCTTATATCGAATGCCTTAAGCTCAGTCCTTGGACCTCTTTCCTATCTACATTCGCCAAAACCCTACCCTCAAGATAATCTCATCCTGTCGCATGGCTTTAAATACACTAATGACTCTCAAATTCACATCTCCAGTCCTGAACTCTAGATATATAATCAATACTTTACTTGGATATCCAACAGGTCTCTCGAATTTAATATATCTAGAACTCAATTCTTGATTCTTATCTCATTCCTCCCTGTCTTCCCATCTCAGTAAATGGCATGACCATTTACACAATTGCCCAGGTCAAAAATCTTTGTAGTCATTCATGATTTCTTTCTTCCTCTCATACTCCACAACCAATCCCTGATCAAATCCCATATTTTATATCTCCAATATACACCCAGAATCTCACCAGCTCCAATGCCACCACCATGGTCCAGGAAGCTATCACCTCCCACCTGGATTATTGCAGCAGTCTCCTGACTGGCCTCCCTGCTTCCACTGTTACTTCTCTGCTATTTATTTTCCTTTTAAAACATAAATCAAATCACATCACAAATACCCTAATGGTTCTCCTTCACCTCTAGAACAAAAGTCAAAGTTCTGGTCATGACTTTTAAGGGCCTGCATAATTTGGTTCCCAGCTACTGCTCTAATCTCACAGTGCACATTTCTGTCTGAGGATACTGGCTTATTGCTATCCCTGGAACACATCAAACATGCTCCCAACACAGTAACTTTGTACTTGCTATTCCTTCTACTTTTTTAAAGCTCTTCCCAGATCGCCACAAAACTTACTCCCTACTTTCACTCAGGTTTTTCTTTGCTCAACTGTCACTTTCTCAGAAAAACCATCCTTGACCTCCCTATTTGATAATCACACTCCATCCTTTATTTCACTTGCATTCATCTCCAACACAACAAATCGTGATTCATCTAAAGAGGAAAAGTTCTGTTCTATCATACATTTAAGCACAACACTGAGTAAAAATAGCAACTAAATGTTTTGTAGAAGGATTATATGAACAAATAGTGGAGAGAGAGAAGTGAAGAGTGCGCTCACTGGGCTACTTGTGACTCTCTCTGAGGTCCCAAAGTCCTGAGAAATGATGTGGAATTTCTGGAAACAAAGTGAAAACATCAACTTACCTGGGACATGGATTTACATAGTCCAACAGCCATTCTTCCTTCCTTCTTCAATTTTCTCTTTTGGAGAACAAAGTCCTGAGAAGGGAGAGTTAAACAAGAAAAAAAAATGGCAGAGCAGCCCTATGTTGCTGATCTGAGACTCACAGAGTTTTTTGGCCCTTTATGGTCGCTAGTTTCTTTACATGGACCAGCCCTACCCTGTTCCAAGATCTGACAAAAAAGGCCAAAGCTGAACTTAACCCCTGAACTCCTGACTGATATTAAGGACACACAACCTGAAGTCAACAAAATCTAAAGTCCATCCTATCACCAATAAGACAATTTATGATCTAGCCCTGGCTGCCCCTTAGACCTCATTTCCCACTCTTCTCCCCCTTATTCACCCTACTCCAGGCATACAGATTTCCTTATAGTTCCTCAAACATTGTCCACACTCCTTTTTCAAGGCTGTGGCCTTGGCTTTTCCTTCTGCCTGGACACGGCACATTCCCTCTCTTCATTCTTATCTGTGCTCAATTGTTAACAACATTGGAGGGACCTCCCTATTCTACCTAAAGGGAATCTCCCTCCCAGTTATTATTTTTCCTTATCTTGATTTATTTTTCTTCTTAGCATTTAACATCATTGGACATGTTACTTTTTTTTTTTCTGTTAACTGTTGTCTTCCCAAACAACAGTATAAGATTTAAGACAGCCAGGATTTGTTGGGTTCACTGGTATATCTCTAGTGCTACAATAATGCCAGAACCACTGTAAGTGCTAAAAACATATTTGATAAACAAATAAATAAATCTTACTGTGGCTCCTGTAATATAAATAGCAATGTTACACATGTTGTGTATGTCATTATCTTATTTAATCTTCACAAAACTGCAAAGGTAGGTATTTTATCCCCATTTTACCACCAAGTGAAATTGAGGTTCAAAAAGCTTAAACAGCTAACTCAAAGTCATAACAGTCAAACTGCAGTGTGGCTCAAAAACTGGTCCTCTTTCAAGAGACCACAATGTTTGTATGGGAAATATTCAGCATAACCTGAGAAATCAATGCTATATGTTTTTCAGCGAAGCATATTCGGAGGTGGCAGGTGTTACCTCTATTACTCCACAGAAATTCAGCCTGAGGCAAACATTGACAAATTTCAATACCAAACCAACAAGAAACTGCACAGCCTGAAACAAGTTCCTTGTCTTCTCAGAGCCAACATTTCTTCACTCTGAAAACAAAGATAGTTGTGTTTGACTTAGAATTTAAGATATACAACCCCCTAATTCTGGGCTACTCTGCACTAACCAACTCAATCTGTAAGAAAATTATTTCCTTAGTGTAATGCAGCTTGAATTTGTTTATAAAAGCCTTTGCAACCCAAGAGGAGAATTAGTGAAGTCTTCTCAGCACCTGGGAGCTCTAAGTAGCACCTGCATAAAAAAAAATAGCTTTTAAATTGCTGTTTCAAATCGCTGTGTATCATTTGAATAATACTTTTCAAGTTTGAGATGAACCATCAGTCACTGAAAGGTGCTGTGAAAGACTTGTGCTTTATATAGACCCCCAGACACACACTGACTCTCCATTCCTTTCCTCATTGGCTACGTGACCTTGGGCAAATCAACCCAACTGTCAGAACCTTTCCTCACTGTCAAGATTGCTTGAGCCAACTCCTGGCATAGAGAAGTGCCACCCTTATTGCCACTTAGATTTTACACACACAGTTGAAAAGGAAATGAGAGCATTTTTCTTTATTACGTGAAGTCAGAACCAAACACTTAGTTCACTTGGTATGTGAGAAAAAGAGCCATGGATCAGCCTCTCTCAGCACCAAACATGTAAGAGTTTTGACAAGGACAAACCTAAAATCTCAAACTCCATGGCCTAAGGAGAGGAAGACTGGGCTTTCAGGTTGGATTTTCCTCCCCCAAAGGCAGCCAATATGAGGATGGTTTCACCACAGTGTCTTTAGATTGGGTTCTGTTACTCACAAGGGGACCAAACAAAGAGACCCAGGTTAAGTTCTATGTCCAGAAGGGTCCTAGTCCAAGACCACAGACAATACTCTCCAACACCCTCAGAACTCAGGGCCCCCATTTTTCACCCTCACAGCGTGGGAAAGATCAAGAGAGTTTAGCAATTAAAAGCAAGGCCTCTGGAGCCAAATTGCCTGGGCTTAAGTCCTGATTCTGTCATTTAGTAACTGTGTGAATGTGGGTGAGTAATTTTAATCTTTCTGTGTCTCACAATCACACACTAGGTCTGACATACACATACAAATTCTCACCCAATCACACACATATATATGGTCACATAATTGCGACTGTAATGTCACATACATACACAGTGGTATTAACACAAAGATAGAGATGACGATACACAGTTACTCCAACAGAGAGACAGTCACACACAATCTCATGCATAGTGACATACCACACAAAGTCACACATCCTGTCACAGTTACTCACACAAAATTATACCTGCAGATATAGATGGTCATGGGCACGTAATGACACCTTCTGTCACACACATTCAAACGCAGTTATATCCACAGGGACAAAGGGTCAAACACAGTCACACACACACCCACACAGCGACACACACACACACAAAGTCACACCCGCAATCTCTCACAAACCCATACACAATAACACAGTTACACCTGCGGAGACAGTCACGCACAAACACACATAGACTCGGAGTTTTATACCGGAGACAGACGGTCACAGTCGCACACAATTACATACACGGTGACACACAAGATCACACCCTGTCACACCCGCAGCCTGTCACACAGTCTCCTCGGCGGCGCCCTCCTGGTTCCTACCCCGTTCCCTGCCGGTCCACCCCAAGCCCGGCCCTGCCCTCTGGCTCTCGCGCGTAGCAAGGCCCTACTCACCTCCCAGCCCCGCTGGCTCTGGAAACACGCCCAACGACCCAAGACCGGCGATGTCGCCTCCCAGAATCCCCTGCGGGGCGGAGCGGGGCGGGGACTGAGGCGCGCGGGACACCGAGCTCCGCTGGGTAAACTCCAGCTGCAGGAACCTGGACTAGCGACTCGGCTTTTCCTTCCGACCCCGCGGACCACGAGCCCCAGAACGCTTTGCGCCTCGGCCTCTTTGCGGAAAGAACAACATTTCCCACAGGGCCCCGAGACAAGCCTCGACATCGCGCCTGCGCTACAGGTGACCGCGGCCGCAGGTGCGGGTACACGGAACGCTGTGTGCGACCCTGGGCGATCTTGGGCACTCAAATGACTCTGGGCTACTGTGTGTGAGGGAGTGGTGAAGCTGTGCACGTCCGTGACTGTTATTGAATGCTCAGATGGGGCGGTTTGTGTGTGCGACTGTCGCTGCACACTTTTGTGCTTGCTCACTACGGGGCAACGGGTTCTGTCGGTGTAGTGAGCTTCTGTATTTTCAGTCACGCCCATGAGTGTGGGTCGTTGTGTGACAGATTGTGGATCTGTCACGCCAAGAATGAGAGAGTGATTGTGGGTGTGTGAAGAACTGTGGCTGACTTTGGGCATGACGTTTCTGTAACTGTGTTCTTATCCCAGAGATCGCAGGAGTTTACCCATAATGGGCGGTGTTTCTGGGCTTTTCTTTAGGGTTGAGTACGTGGGAGAAGAGTGTTTGTGTGTCTGTGTGTGTGCCTGTCTCCAGGTCTAACTGTTCTCCCACCCCCACCCAACCCCTCACCTCCGGCCATGGGTGGGGTCAGTGTTATCCTCATTGTTACTATCCCTTCTCTGATTGCCCCATATGTGATGCCAGGCACAGAGGGTAATTATATTCCAGTTGTAGGAAGATGCTCATTTGCACCAAAGCTATTTATAGTGTTGTAGCCAACAGCTCTGGGGTTTATTGCTGTTTCTCCTTTTCACTTTAAAACTTTAATTAGGGCCCAGCTTTAAGAAAAACTGTCTACAGTCAGGAGGAGAAGAATGTGAACCCCTGAGTGATGTTAAAGAAAACCAGAGCTGAACAGTAGTTGAGGGGTTTTTGTTTTGTTTTGTTTTTTTAATTCAGGAAATATTGCAATAGGGGGAAAGAGACTTCAGTATAGAACTGGGCTCAATTCCAAATATAGCAAGAACAAGTGGGGATTTATAGGCAAGGAGCAAGTTGGGGTTGGGGGGTGGTCAGTTCATGGGAAATTACAAAGAGGAGACATAAAGGGTAGGGGGGAATTCTCACTATACTGACCAACAGGATTCTTGCTGAGGGCTGGCCAGAGTGATCAGATACCACCTGGGTGGATGAGGAATTTAATTAGATATTGAGACTGATCAGATATCAAGAACTCAAGCTAAACTGACATGACAGAATTCTTGCGAAAAGTGGGTGTTGCAAAGACAAACATTGAAGCCCAAAGGTTGAAGCCTAGTTAAGAAGAGGGTTCAGAGGAGTCTGACTAAAAGTTTGGTCAAGGAGATAGTCTTTGTCAGTGAAGGTTCCAAACAAACCAACATTCTTCCCCAGACCTTGGAAGATCTGGAAGGTGCACCCAAGTCAAGATCTCGGTAAGTGGGGGTGTGTGGAAGCAAAGGGAAGTTCTTGAAATAAGAACACATCCTTGGAGATTCCCTCCAATCCCCTCCCGAGAAAGAGCCCTCTAATAGCTAAAGCCCCAGAGTCTTGGACAAAGGGAGTCTGGCTACTAGGACTAAAGTGATTTGCACTTTACTCTGTGAAACTGTTGTTACATTGCATTGTTACATTCAGAAGAAAGCAAGTAATTATTTTTTAAGGCTCCACAAACATTTAATAGTTGGGTTGCTTTAATGGGAAATTTACCCTTTAGGAATTCTTTGGATGATGGGACTTCCCTGGTGGTCCAGTGGTAAAGAATCCGCCTTCCAATTCAGGGGACGCAGGTTTGATCCCTGGTCAGGGAACTAACACCCCACATGCTGTGGGGCAACTAAGCCTGCCCGCCACAACTGCTGAGCTGGGGTGCCTCAACGAGAGAGCCCACGTGCCTCAAACTACAAAGTCCACATGCTCTGGAGCCCGAGCACCACAACTACAGAGCCCATGTGCCCTGGAACCCATGTGCCACAACTAGAGAGAGAAAATCTGCATGCCACAACTAGAGAGAAGCCCTCATGTCACAAGAGCCCACGCTGCAATGAAAAATCGCACATGCCTCAATGAAGATCCTACATGCCACAACTAAGACCCGACACAGCCAAAAAAAAAAAAAAAAGAATTCTTTGGATGATAATTGTGGTTTGGTGCTTGACAAATGCATCACACAGCTCTTCCCTGGACTTAACTATCATGCAGGTTAGAGATCTTCTTGGATGTTTCATTCTAAAGTGCTAGAAATTTAAGATACTTCCTGACTGGTAAGGTGTACCTTCAGAGAAACTGTATGTATGACTATCTCTTCATATGTCAGTAATTGATCATAAGAAGACTTTTTGTCCTTTATTTTTCTTGTCTCATACCACCAAGTCCAACACTGGTTTGAGCCCAGTCATCTCCAGTAGAGTACAGCAGTGGTCCTCAAAGTATGTCAACTAAGTGTTTGTACTGCTCAAAGAAATTGTCGTAGGACTCTGTTTATCAGGGTCTAATCAAGAAAGCAGAACTATGCTGGGAATTTCAAACAGAAGATTTAATTACAGGAAATTGATTACACAATTTTGAAGGAAGGCCTCAAAGAGCAAAAAGGGGAGAGATTTGTAACTTCAGGAAGCAGCTAAACCCTAGAGCTTGGGGAACAAAGGGGAAGAGATGGGTTTACTAGAACCTAAAAGCTCTGAAGAGGGGTGTCAGGCTGGCTGTTAACTAGGTTTGGTACTGGTGCTGGGAAAGCAGAAAGATTCTACAGGCAAGCTAGAGAGATTCTGCTAGAGATATACTAGATATATCTAGATGCTGCTAGAGAGATACTAAAAAATCTGGAAAATAGGAGGCGGGTTCCTTCTCCCTTTCTGTCTCCCAAAATCCCTTTAATGCCTCCATTGGCAAACTATAACAGGAAGCCAACTAGCAAGGGAGAATAGGAAATGTCTTTGTCAGAGTCCCAGCCCTAGCATCACAGAATAAGAGAAAGACATGCTTGGAGCTGAAACAACAACAGGGAAGTAATCAGCATATGAGCGTTTTAAAATTTGCTGGAAAATAAATTAATATAACTTTCCAAGTTATATTTCTTCCCAGGAACTTTTCTTAACAATGTTTCTACTTCCTTATAAAGGAATCTTAGTAGGTAACAAAAACTGGCTCATATTTAGTAATGGTGTCTTAATAACAAAGCAATACAAATTGTGAAATAGTTTACATCTAGTTTAATATGTAGTTATTTCGATGCACTGATGTTTTTACCTATTTTGTTGTAATTTTTATAATGAATATATATTTCCCCAACTTTACTTATTATCGAATATAAATATTTCATGGTAAACCACTAATTGCCCTCATGATGTCACAGTCCTCAGTATCCTAACAAGTGTGAGAATCATGGTATGTGATTTGTTTTGTAGACTATTATGTATATTAGTTATTGATGTATAATTGACTTTTACATTTGTTTCAGGTACACAATGGAATGATTTGATATTTGTAAGTATTGCAAAGTGATCACTTCAGTAAGTCTAGTTAACATCCATCACCATACATAGTTACAAAAAAATTTTTTTTCTTATGGTAAGAACTTTTAAGATCTACTCTCTTAGCAATTTTCAAATATGCAATACGGTATTATTAACTATAGTTACCATGCTGTACATGTACATCCCCATGATTTATTTTATAACGGATCCTCTTCACCCATTTTGCCCAACCCCCGCACCCTGCCCCTGGCAACCACCAAACTGTACTCTGTATTTATAAGCTCTGTTTTTTCAGTTGTTTCTTATTTGAAGGCAGTAGTTCTTCTTTGTATTGAGAATGAAGTAAAATTGAGAGTGAAGAAACCAAGAACAACTTCTTGTCTTAGTTATTTTAATTGACCATCCGTATTCTTTGCCCTAGAATGTTTTTATATAACCCTGTGGACTGAAGAATAAAGCACGATTTTACCAGGGCTTACTAGACACGGCTTATTGAGATGTTTGGAAAGCATTTATATCCTAACATTAACGCTAGTGAAGAACCTCCCACACCAAAATTTGTGATTGTCAAATCCAGATACATATAAAACCCACTACTAATTTCTAGGGAAGAGAATTTAAATTTAATGGGTAACTTCTAAGAGCCAAGAACTGTGTAATTTCCTTTATATCAGAAGTGTGACAACTTATGAAAGTTCAGATAGCTGGTTTGGTACAGGGGTCAACCTTATTTACTTCTCAATAGCATACATGTCTGTGATGGTATACCTTGACACATCATTAACTAAGCTTGATCTTCCTTTATCAGAGCAGTGGTCTTTCATATATTTTGTTACATTCCCCTTGAAACAATTTTTAAAAATAATGTACTCCCTTTTACATTTTTAAGTTGACACCTACAATGTTTTCATAAGTTTAAATAATGCAAAGATATAATTTCTAGCATGTTTTCAATAGGCTAGATATCTTCATCATTCATTAAACACACACGAGCAAGCTCTTTTTTTTTTTTTTGCGGAATGCGGGCCTCTCACTGCTGTGGCCTCTCTCGCTGCGGAGCACAGGCTCCAGACGCGCAGGCTCAGCGGCCACGGCTCACGGGCTCAGCCGCTCCGCGGCACGTGGGATCCTCCCGGACCAGGGCACAAACCCGCGCCCCCTGCATTGGCAGGTGGACTCTCAACCACTGCGCCACCAGGGAAGACCTCTTTTTTAACATTTAGAAATTTTACATGGTACCTTTTACTTGAAATCATTTCCACTCCACTTTCATCACTCAATTTTATCTTAATGTAACAACTGCTTATCCTCAAAAATCTTTTATTAAATCTTGTTTTACTTCTCTGCAACAAAAATGAAATTTTAATTCTTATCCTGTGACCAAAATGCTCTGTGTCAAGGTTCCTTAAAGATTTAGTTATTATAATTATTAGTACCCAGTTGATTAAAATAACAAATACCTCTAACATTTTAATAATTATTAACATACAAAGAGTCACACCGGGACTTCCCTAGTGGTCCAGTTGTTAAGACCCCACGCTCCCAAAGCAGGGGGCCCAGGTTCGATCCCTGGTCAGGGAACTAGATCCCACACGCACCTAAGAGCCCGCATGCCACAACTAAAAAAATAAAAAATCCTGCATGCCACAACTAAAAAGATCCCACAAGGGACTTCCCTGGTGGTGCAGTGGTTAAGAATCCGCCTGCCAATGCAGGGGACATGGGTTTGATCCCTGGTCTGGGAAGATCCCACATGCTGCGGGGCAGCTAAGCCCGTGCGCCACAACTACTGAGCCTGCATGCCATAACCACTTAAGTCCGTGCGCCTAGAGCCCTTGCTCCACAACAAGAGAAGCCACTGCAATGAGAGGCCCACGCACCGCAATGGAGAGTAGCCCCCACTCGCCGCAACTAGAGGAAGCCCACATGCAGCAACGGAGACCCAATGCAGCCAAAAATAAATAAATTAATTAAAAAAAAAAAAAGATCCCACATGGCAACAAAAATCTCACACTCAGCAACGAAAATCCTGCATGCTGCAACTAAGACCCGGCACAGCCAAATAAATAAATATATTTCAAAAAAACAAAAAGCTACAATTTGGCCCTCCTTTGGCCAAGACCTTTCCTTCCTGATGAGAAGTCCATATGCAAAGAGACATGCATGTCCAGAGCTCACAAACCCCTTCAGACCATGCTTTGGGTATCTGAGAATTCCTCACTCAAGTAGCATCAAGCTTGCTTCCAGAGCCTGTACACCTCTTCTGTGTCCAAAGCTCCATCCCTTGATCTGTCCTACAAAAGGTGAAAGTGTTGCCTATGTGTACATGGTGGTCAAGCGGAAGCTATTTGGTAAGATTAGACAGAGCTTAGACATGCAAGCTGGAGTGTCCAAACCTAAGGCTCATTTTGGCATGGGACAGGGATGGGGGTGGGAAGAGAAGGACCTGGCTGGGGACTTCCACTTGTCCTGTTGACTCAGGTCTCTAATTGTCAGTGGGCAATTTTGCTTCTATATGATTTATTTTAGAGACCACTGGTCTTAAGATATGAATGTGGTTTGAATTAGGGTAGTAAATGGTAAAGTCAATGAAAAATGGTCAAATTGGGATGCAATTTAACTGTAGAACTAACAGGAATGGCTGATGCTTGGATGTGCATATGAAGAAAAGAATAAGTTAGATATAATGCCTAAATTTTTGTCCTGAACATCTGGATGAATGGTAGTGTCATTTGCCAAGACAGAAAACAACAAGTATGTAGCAGGTGTCTAGGATGGGGGTGGGGGTCATGTTAACTTTGAGATGCTTGTTGGGTATCAAAGAGGTGATATCAAGTAGGCATTTAGATATATGTGTGTATAGCTCAGTGGAAAGGTTGGTACAAGAATAATAATTTAGGAATTTCAATTAAGATGGAAGTTATATAATGACCAACAGGAACTGGCTTTTACAATGAAGGTATTTGTTTCTCCACTTAGCAAGAAGTTCATCTGGCTTATCAGCTGAACAGTTATATCAAATGCATTTTATATCATTTATTTTCATAGTGGATACCTTTTATCAAGTGCAATCAGTTGATTAATTACAGAAGCTTGGTTTTAGTGGGAAATCATGTAAAACGATACACACTAAAACATTTAGATTTTATCCTACATTTACCATTGCAACAAAAAGAATAAAATATCTAGGAATAAACCTACCTAAGGAGACAAAAGACCTGTATGAAGAAAATTATAAGACACTGATGAAAGAAATTAAAGATGATACAAATAGATGGAGAGATATACCATGTTCTTGGATTGGAAGAATCAACATTGTGAAAATGGCTCTACTACCCAAAGCAATCTACAGATTCAATGCAATCCCTATCAAACTACCACTGGCATTTTTCACAGAACTAGAACAAAAAATTTCACAATTTGTATGGAAAAACAAAAGACCCCGAATAGCCAAAGCAATCTTGAGAACGAAAAACGGAGCTGGAGGAATCAGGCTCCCTTACTTCAGACTATACTACAAAGCTACAGCAATCAAGACAGTATGGTACTGGCACAGAAACAGAAAGATAGATCAATAGAACAGGATAGAAAGCCCAGAGATAAACCCACACACATATGATCACCTTATCTTTGATAAAGGAGGCAGGAATGTACAGTGGAGAAAGGACAGCCTCTTCAATAAGTGGTGCTGGGAAAACTGGACAGGTACATGTAAAAGTAGGAGATTAGATCACTCCCTAACACCATACACAAAAATAAGCTCAAAATGGATTAAAGGCCTAAATGTAAGGCCAGAAACTATCAAACTCTTAGAGGAAAACATAGGCAGAACACTCTATGACATAAATCACAGCAAGATCCTTTTTGACCCACCTCCTAGAGAAATGGAAATAAAAGCAAAAATAAACAAATGGGACCTAATGAAACTTCAAAGCTTTTGCACAGCAAAGGAAACCATAAACAAGACCAAAAGACAACCCTCAGAATGGGAGAAAATATTTGCCAATGAAGCAACTGACAAAGGATTAATTTCCAAAATTTACAAGCAGCTCATGCAGCTCAATAACAAAAAAACAAACAACCCAATCCAAAAATGGGCAGAAGACCTAAATAGACATTTCTCCAAAGAAGATACACAGACTGCCAACAAACACATGAAAGAATGCTCAACATCATTAGAGAAATGCAAATCAAAACTACAATGATGGGAGGAAAGGAAGATGGCGGAAGAGTAAGACGCGGAGATCACCTTCCTCTCCACAGATACACCAGAAATACATCTACACGTGGAACAACTCCTGCAGAACACCTACTGAAGGCTGGCAGAAGACCTCAGACCTCCCAAAAGGCAAGAAACTCCCCACGTACCTGGGTAGGGCAAAAGGAAAAAAGAATAAACAGAGACAAAAGAATAGGGACGGCACCTGCACCAGTGGGAGGGAGCTGTGAAGGAGGAAAAGTTTCCACACACTAGGAAGCCCCTTCGCGGGCGGAGACTGCGGGAGGCGGAGGGGGGAGCTTCGAAGCCGCGGAGGAGTGCACAGCAACGGGTGCGGAGGGCAAAGCGGGGAGATTCCCGCACAGAGGATCGGTGCCGACCGGCACTCACCAGCCCGAGAGGCTTGTCTGCTCACCCGCCGGGACGGGCGGGGCTGCGAGCTGAGGCTCTGAGGCTAGGGTTTCGGTTTCGGACGGAGCGCAGGGAAAGGACTGGGGTTGGCGGCTTGAACATAGCCTGAAGGGGTTAGTGCACCACAGCTAGCCGGGAGGGAGTCCGGGGAAAAGCCTGCACCTGCCGAAGAGGCAAGAGACTTTTTCTTCCCTCTTTGTTTCCTGGTGCGTGAGGAGAGGGGTTTAAGAACGCTGCTTAAAGGAACTCCAGAGAAGGGCGCGAGCCGCGGCTAAAAGCGCGAACCCCAGTGACGGGCGCGAGCCGCGGCTGAAAGCGCGGACCCCAGAGACGGGCGCGAGCCGCGGCTGAAAGCGCGGACCCCAGAGACGGGCGCGAGCCGCGGCTGAAAGCGCGGACCCCAGAGACGGGCGCGAGCCGCGGCTGAAAGCGCGGACCCCAGAGACGGGCGCGAGCCGCGGCTGAGGGCGCGGACCCCAGAGACGGGCGCGAGCCGCGGCTGAGGGCGCGGACCCCAGAGACGGGCGCGAGCCGCGGCTGAGGGCGCTGACTCCAGAGACGGGCGCAAGCCGCGGCTGGAGGCGCGGACCCCAAGGCGGGCGGGAGACGTTGGGGCTGCTGCTGCCGCCACCAAGGGGCCTGTGTGCGAGCGCAGGTCGCTCTCCACTCCCCTCTTCCGCGGAGCCTGTGCAGCCCGCCACTGCCGGGTTCCCGGGATCCGGAGACGACTTCCCCGGGAGAGCGCACGGCGGGCCTCGGACTGGTGCAGAGTCACGCCGGACTTTGCCGCCGCAGGCCCGCCCCGCATTCCGTGCCCCTCCCTCCCCGCCGCGGGCCTCCGTACGCCAGAACCTCCGAATCAGCGGCTCCTTTAACCCCGTCCTGTCTGAGCAAAAAACAGACGCCCTCCAGCGACCTACACGCAGAGGCGGGGCCAAATCCAAAGCTGAGCCCCTGGGAGCTGTGAGAACAAAGAAGAGAAAGGGAAATCTCTCCCAGCAGCCTCAGAAGCAGCGGATTAAAGCTCCACAATTAACTTGATGTACCCTGCATCTGTGGAATACATGAACAGACAGCCAATCATCCCAAATTAAGGAGGTGGACTTTGGGAGCAAGATCTATGATTTTTCTCCCTATTCCTCTTTTTGTGAATGTGTATGTGTATGCTTCTGTGTGAGATCTTGTCTGTATAGTCTCGCTTCCACCATTTGTCCTAGGTTCTATCCGTCCATGGTTTTTTCTTAAAATTTTTTTTCTTAATAATCAATTTTAATTTTAAGAACGTTATTATACTTTACCTTCGTCCTTTCTTTCTTTCTTTCTTTCCTTCCTTCCTTCCCTCCTTTAGACAACGAATCATCCCAAATTGAGGAGGTGGTCTCTGACAGCAAGATTTATGATTTTTCCCCCTTTACCTCTTTTTGTGAGGGTGTATGTGTACGCTTCTGTGTAAGACTTTGTCTGTATAGCTTTGCTTCCAACATTTGTCCTAAGGTTCTATCCGTCCCTTTTTTTTTTTTTTTCTAATTAAGAATTTTTATAATTCAATAACTTTATTATACTCTATTTTATTTTTACTGTATCTTCTTTCTGTTTTCCCTTCTTTCCCTCCTTCCTTCCTTCCTCCCTCCCTCCTTTCGTTCCTTCTTGCCTTCTTTCCTTCCTTGCTTCTTTCTTTCTTCCTTCCTTCCTTCCTTCCTTCCCTCCTTCCTTCCCTCCTTTAGACAACGAATCATCCCAAATTGAGGAGGTGGTCTCTGACAGCAAGATTTATGATTTTTCCCCCTTTACCTCTTTTTGTGAGGGTGTATGTGTACGCTTCTGTGTAAGACTTTGTCTGTACAGCTTTGCTTCCAACATTTGTCCTAAGGTTCTACCCGTCCTTTTTTTTTTCTAATTAAGAATTTTTTAATTCAATAACTTTATTATACTTTATTTTATTTTTACTGTATCTTCTTTCTTTTTGTTTTTCCTTCTTTCCCTCCTTCCTTCCTCCCTCCCTCCCTCCCTCCTTTCGTTCCTTCTTGCCTTCTTTCCTTCTTTGCTTCTTTCTTTCTTTCTTCCTTCCTTCCTTCCTTCCTTCCTTCCTTCCTTCCCTCCTTCCTTCCCTCCTTTCCTTCTTTCTTTCCTCATACGTCTACTAATTCCCTCTACTTTTTCTCCCTTTTATTCTGAGCCGTGTGGATGAAAGGCTCTTGGTGCTCCAGCCAGGAGGCAGGGCTCTGCCTCTGAGGTAGGAGAGCCAACTTCAAGACACTGGTTCACAAGAGACCTCCCAGCTCCAGATAATATCAAACGGCGAAAATCTCCCAGAGACCTCCATCTTAACACCAGCACCCAGCTTCACTCAACGACCAGCAAGCCACAGTGCTGGACAACCTGTGCCAAACAACTAGCAAAACAGGAACACAACCCCACCCATTAGCAGAGAGGCTGCCTAAAATCATAATAAGGCCACAGACACCCCAAAACACACCACCAGACGTGAACCTGCCCACTAGAGAGACAAGATCCAGCCTCTTCCACCACAACACAGGCACTAGTCCCCTCCACCAGGAAGCCTACACAACCCACTGAACCAACCTTAGCCATTGGAGACAGACATCAAAAACAGGAGGAACTACGAACCTGCAGCCTGCAAAAAGGAGACCCCAAACACAGTAAGATAAGCAAAATGAGAAAACAGAAAAACACACAGCAGATAAAGGAGCAAAATAAAAATGCTCCAGACCTAACAAATGAAGAGGAAATAGGCAGTCTACCTGAAAAAGAATTCAGAATAATGATAGTAAGGTTGATCCGAAATCTTGGAGATAGAATGGACAATAGAATGGACAAAATGCAAGAATCAGTTAACAAGGACCTAGAAGAACTAAAGATGAAACAAGCAACGATGAACAACACAATAAATGAAATTAAAAGTACTCTAGATGGGATCAATAGCAGAATAACTGAGGCAGAAGAACGGATAAGTGACCTGGAAGATAAAATAGTGGAAATAACTACTGCAGAGCAGAATAAAGAAAAAAGAATGAAAAGAACTGAGGACAGTCTCAGAGACCTCTGGGACAACATTAAACGCACCAACATTCGAATTATAGGGGTTCCAGAAGAAGAAGAGAAAAAGAAAGGGACTGAGAAAATATTTGAAGAGATTATAGTTGAAAACTTCCCTAATATGGGAAAGGAAATAGTTAATCAAGTCCAGGAAGCACAGAGAGTCCCATACAGGATAAATACAAGGAGAAATACGCCAAGACACATATTAATCAAACTGTCAAAAATTAAATACAAAGAAAGCATATTAAAAGCAGCAAGGGAAAAACAACAAATAACACATAAGGGAATCCCCATAAGGTTAACAGCTGATCTTTCAGCAGAAACCCTACAAGCCAGAAGGGAGTGGCAGGACATACTGAAAGTGATGAAGGAGAAAAACCTGCAACCAAGACTACTCTACCCAGCAAGGATCTCATTCAGATTTGATGGAGAAATAAAAACCTTTACAGACAAGCAAAAGCTGAGAGAGTTCAGCACCACCAAACCAGCTTTACAACAAATGCTAAAGGATCTTCTCTAGGCAAGAAACACAAGAGAAGGAAAAGACCTATAATAACGAACCCAAAACAATATAGAAAATGGGAATAGGAACATACATATCGATAATTACCTTAAATGTAAATGGACTAAATGCTCCCACCAAAAGACACAGATTAGCTGAATGGATACAAAAACAAGACCCTTACATATGCTGTCTACAAGAGACCCACTTCAGACCTAGAGACACATACAGACTAAAAGTAAGGGGATGGAAAAAGATATTCCATGCAAATGGAAACCAAAAGAAAGCTGGAGTAGCAATTCTCATATCAGACAAAATAGACTTTAAAATAAGGACTATTAAAAGAGACAAAGAAGGACACTACATAATGATCAAGGGATCGATCCAAGAAGAAGATATAACAATTGTAAATATTTATGCACCCAACATAGGAGCACCTCAATACATAAGGCAAATACTAACAGCCATAAAAGGGGAAATTGACAGTAACACATTCATAGTAGGGGACTTAAACACCCCACTTTCACCCATGGACAGATCATCCAAAATGAAAATAAATAAGGAAACACAAGCTTTAAATGATACATTAAACAAGATGGACTTAATTGATATTTATAGGACACTCCATCCAAAAACAACAGAATACACATTTTTCTCAAGTGCTCACGGAACATTCTCCAGGATAGATCATATCTTGGGTCACAAATCAAGCCTTGGCAAATTTAAGAAAATTGAAATTGTATCAAGTATCTTTTCTGACCACAACGCCATGAGACTAGATATCAATTACAGGAAAAGATCTGTAAAAAATACAAACACATGGAGGCTAAACAATACACTACTTAATAATGAAGTGATCACTGAAGAAATCAAAGAGGAAATCAAAAAATACCTAGAAACAAATGACAATGGAGACACAACGACCCAAAACCTGTGGGATGCAGCAAAAGCAGTTCTAAGGGGGAAGTTTATAGCAATACAAGCCCACCTTAAGAAGCAGGAAACATCTAGAATAAACAACCTAACCTTGCACCTCAAGCAATTAGAGAAAGAAGAACAAAAAAACCCCAAAGCTAGCAGAAGGAAAGAAATCATAAAAATCAGATCAGAAATAAATGAAAAAGAAATGAAGGAAACAATAGCAAAGATCAATGAAACTAAAAGCTGGTTCTTTGAGAAGATAAACAAAATAGATAAACCACTAGCCAGACTTACCAAGAAAAAAAGGGAGAAGACTCAAATCAATAGAATTAGAAATGAAAAAGGAGAGGTAACAACTGACACTGCAGAAATAAAAGAGATCATGAGAGATTACTACAAGCAACTCTATGCCAATAAAATGGACAATCTGGAAGAAATGGACAAATTCTTAGAAATGCACAACCTGCCAAGACTGAATCAGGAAGAAATAGAAAATATGAACAGACCAATCACAAGCACTGAAATTGAAACAGTGATTAAAAATCTTCCAACAAAGAAAAGCCCAGGACCAGATGGCTTCACAGGCGAATTCTATCAAACATTTAGAGAAGAGCTAACACCTATCCTTCTCAAACTCTTCCAAAATATAGCAGAGGGAGGAACACTCCCAAACTCATTCTACGAGGCCACCATCACCTTGATACCAAAACCAGGCAAGGATGTCACAAAGAAAGAAAACTACAGACCAATATCACTGATGAACATAGATGCAAAAATCCTCAACAAAATACTAGCAAACAGAATCCAACAGCACATTAAAAGGATCATACACCATGATCAGGTGGGGTTTGTTCCAGGAATGCAAGGATTCTTCAATATACGCAAATCTATCAATGTGATAAACCATATTAACAAACTGAAGGAGAAAAACCATATGATCATCTCAATAGATGCAGAGAAAGCTTTTGACAAAATTCAACACCCATTTATGATAAAAACCCTGCAGAAAGTAGGCATAGAGGGAACTTTCCTCAACATAATAAAGGCCATATACGACAAGCCCACAGCAAACATCATCCTCAATGGTGAAAAACTGAAAGCATTTCCACTAAGATCAGGAACAAGACAAGGGTGCCCACTCTCACCACTCTTATTCAACATAGTTTTGGAAGTTTTAGCCACAGCAATCAGAGAAGAGAAGGAAATAAAAGGAATACAAATCGGAAAAGAAGAAGTAAAGCTGTCACTGTTTGCAGATGACATGATCCTATACATAGAGAATCCTAAAGATGCTACCAGAAAACTACTAGAGCTAATCAATGAATTTGGTAAAGTAGCAGGATACAAAATTAATGCACAGAAATCTCTGGCATTCCTATATACTAATGATGAAAAATCTGAAAGTGAAATCAAGAAAACACTCCCATTTACCATTGCAACAAAAAGAATAAAATATCTAGGAATAAACCTACCTAAGGAGACAAAAGACCTGTATGCAGAAAACTATAAGACACTGATGAAAGAAATTAAAGATGATACAAATAGATGGAGACATATACCATGTTCTTGGATTGGAAGAATCAACATTGTGAAAATGACTCTACTACCCAAAGCAATCTATAGATTCAATGCAATCCCTATCAAACTACCACTGGCATTTTTCACAGAACTAGAACAAAAAATTTCGCAATTTGTATGGAAACACAAAAGACCCCGAATAGCCAAAGCAATCTTGAGAACAAAAAAAGGAACTGGAGGAATCAGGCTCCCTGACTTCAGACTATACTACAAAGCTACAGTTATCAAGACAGTATGGTACTGGCACAAAAACAGAAAGATAGATCAATGGAACAGGATAGAAAGCCCAGAGATAAACCCATGCACATATGGACACCTTATCTTTGATAAAGGTGGCAGGAATGTACAGTGGAAAAAGGACAGCCTCTTCAATAAATGGTGCTGGGAAAACTGGACAGGTACATGTAAAAGAATGAAATTAGAACACTCCCTAACACCATATACAAAAATAAGCTCAAAATGGATTAAAGACCTAAATATAAGGCCAGAAACTATCAAACTATTAGAGGAAAACTTAGGCAGAACACTCTATGACATAAATCACAGCAAGATTCTTTCTGACCCACCCCCTAGAGTAATGGAAATAAAAACAAAAATAAACAAATGGGACCTAATGAAACTTCAAAGCTTTTGCACAGCAAAGGAAACCATAAACAAGACCAAAAGACAACCCTCAGAATGGGAGAAAATATTTGCAAATGAAGCAACTGACAAAGGATTAATCTCCAAAATTTACAAGCAGCTCATGCAGCTCAACAACAAAAAAACAAACAACCCAATCCAAAAATGGGCAGAAGACCTAAATAGACATTTCTCCAAAGAAGATATACAGACTGCCAACAAACACATGAAAGAATGCTCAACATCATTAATCATTAGAGAAATGCAAATCAAAACTACAATGAGATATCATCTCACACCAGTCAGAATGGCCATCATCAATAAATCTAGAAACAATAAATGCTGGAGAGGGTGTGGAGAAAAGGGAACCCTCTTGCACTGCTGGTGGGAATGTGAATTGGTTCAGCCACTATGGAGAACAGTATGGAGGTTCCTTAAAAAACTACAAATAGAACTACCATATGACCCAGCAATCCCACTACTGGGCATATACCCTGAGAAAACCGAAATTCAAAAAGAGTCATGTACCAAAATGTTCATCGCAGCTCTATTTACAATAGCCCGGAGATGGAAACAACCTAAGTGCCCATCATCGGATGAATGGATAAAGAAGATGTGGCACATATATACAATGGAATATTACTCAGCCATAAAAAGAAACGAAATTGAGCTATTTGTAATGAGGTGGATAGACCTAGAGTCTGTCATACACAGTGAAGTAAGTCAGAAAGAAAAAGACAAATACAGTATGCTAACACATATATATGGAATTTAAGAAAAAAAAATGTCATGAAGAACCTAGGGGTAAGGCAGGAATAAAGACGCAGACCTCCTAGAGAACGGACTTGAGGTTATGGGGAGGGGGAAGGGTGAGCTGTGACGGGGCGAGAGAGAGTCATGGACATATACACACTAACAAACGTAGTAAGGTAGATAGCTAGTGGGAAGCAGCCACATGGCACGGGGATATTGGCTCGGTGCTCTGTGACAGCCTGGAGGGGTGGGATAGGGAGGGTGGGAGGGAGGGAGACGCAAGAGGGAAGAGATATGGGAACATATGTATATGTATAACTGATTCACTTTGTTATATAGCAGAAACTAACACACCATTGTAAAGTAATTATACCCCAATAAAGATGTTAAAAAAATAAAAAAAAAAAAAAAAAAAAAAACTACAATGAAATATCATCTCACACCAGTCAGAATCAAAAAATCTAGAAACAATAAATGTTAGAGAGGGTGTGGAGAAAAGGGAACCCTCTTGCACTGTTGGTGGGAATGTGAATTGGTGCAACCACTATGGAGAACAGTATGGAGGTTCCTTAAAAAACTACAAATAGAACTACCATATAACCCAGCAATCCCACTACTGGGCATATACCCTGAGAAAACCATAATTCAAAAAGAGTCATGTACCAAAATGTTCATTGCAGCTCTATTTACAATAGCCCGGAGATGGAAACAACCTAAGTGTCCATCATCGGATGAATGGATAAAGATGATGTGGTACATATATACAATGGAATATTACTCAGCCATAAAAAGAAACGAAATTGAGCTATTTGTAATGAGGTGGATAGACCTAGAGTCTGTCATACAGAGTGAAGTAAGTCAGAAAGAGAAAGACAAATACCGTATGCTAACACATATATATGGAATTTAAGGAAAAAAAATTTCATGAAGAACCTAGTGGTAAGACAGGAATAGAGACACAGACCTACTAGAGAACAGACTTGAGGATATGGGGAGGGGGAAGGGTGAGCTGTGACAAAGCGAGAGAGAGGCACGGACATATATACACTACCAAACGTAAGGCAGATAGCTAGTGGGAAGCAGCCGCATAGCACAGGGAGATCAGCTCGGTACTTTGTGACCGCCTGGAGGGGTGGGATAGGGAGGGTGGGAGGGAGGGAGATGCAAGAGGGAAGAGATATGGGAACATATGTATATGTATAACTGATTCACTTTGTTATAAAGCAGAAACTAACACACCATTGTAAAGCAATTATACCCCAATAAAGATGTTAAAAAAAAAAACCACATAAAGTCCCAACAAAGCAATAAGTGATGTTGACCAAAAGTGAAATGAATTTAAGCAATATGGGTATGTATATGTGCACTGGCAAACTTACATCGTGTGTGGACAGAATGGACAGATATGGACAGTCTATAACTGGTCATATACTCAACAGTACATTATGGACACATTCCAATGGAAATTGATTATAGATCAGCATCACTGTATTTAAAGGATATAGCATTGCATTATTGGAATTTACTTTGATTGACTGATTCTATAAAAACACTTTGGACAAAAACACTGTGTCATATATTTATGCATGATGATGATTTGTCTAAGAGAACTTTTTAGACATGAGATTGCCAGCTTAAAGGGAATACCTATTAAAAGTGTGAATGTTGGGCTTCCCTGGTGGCGCAGTGGTTGAGAGTCCGCCTGCCGATGCAGGGGACACAGGTTCGTGCCCTGGTCCGGGAAGATCCCGCATGCCGCGGAGCAGCTAGGTCCGTAAGCCATGGCCGCTGAGTCTGCGTGTCTGGAGCCTGTGCTCCGCAACGGGAGAGGCCAAAACAGTGAGAGGCCTGCGTACCACAGAAAAAAAAAAAAGTGTGCATGTGTGTATAAAAGTCACACATATATGCATTGTTCCCAAAACAATGAAAAATTTAAACTCACCAACAGCCACAAGTTTTCATCACAGTCACATAAACATGTTTTCATCCCATTCCTTATGTCAGCAACCTGTGACATTGCTGATCACTTCCTTATTCCAGAGAGCAGAAATGTGATTTCAGGAACCTATCATGCTCTTTCTCCTATTTTTTTTTGTTTGTTTGCTCCATCTTCTAAACTGAGACAGTCATATCATCTTCACCATTTTTCTCTTGTGATCCTATGCTACATCAACTCTAAGGATCCCATCTATGTGTGCCAGGGTAATACCACAATATATTAAGCAGTATGATTTTATCACTACCATTTTCTCAGACTTAATGAGCCTTTGCCTCTCGGACAAAATGCCAGGGGTCTTAGAGCACATCAAGAGCGTATTCTTATAAGAGAACCAGGGGAACACAATCCAAAAGGCTCAACTTTAGATTTACAAATGTAATTTCTCCCTGCTGCATCCCAAGGCATTAAGAGAACGGGTATCTGGCAGAGTCAGTCTTTCCCGCTCACCCTTGACTGAATGAAGCTATGTACTTGATGAGTGAACAGAAATCTGAATGAAGCATGCAGGTTAAACCTACACGACTATAACCATCAAGGTAAGTACTTTAAGTCAATAATAAAACAGCCACATAGTGTTTGGGGTTTAAATAAGAGATGTTTTCTTCCCCAGGAATGGATAATGATGTGCCTAGAATCTCCCCAACTCATAAAGTGAACAATTCAGTAGAGAAGACATAGCTATGGACATGTCTAGGCAGGGAAGGCCTGACATTATAGGTCTGCAGAGATCCTACATGCATTAGGCCAGAAGCCAGTTTTTCTCATGCTTCTGATAATGTTTGAGAAGTACAGTAGAAACAGAACTGATAAAAGTCCTAGATTTAGGAACAAGGGCTATAGCTGTGATGATTGAAGACTGATAAATAAGGATCAGACGGCTCCTACAGATGTCATCAGAGAGCAATGTGAATGGATTACATTAAAATAATAGCCCGATAAATTAAATGCATGTTATTACATTTTATGAGCTCAATCTAGGTAAATTCAGAGCCTAACTGTGTGGGGAAGGGAGTGGTGAAAAGACCCTGAATTGGCTAAAGAAATACTGAATTTCTTAGGTTTTTCCAGATGTGACAGAAATTCAGTTTCTGTCATCTAACAGGTTGAGGAGTCAAAAAATTATGCATTATTTAAACTAATTTTTGTTTGCTGAAATTTTGACACTGAAATTCCTAATTGAAACATATGGGTGAAATAGATAAAGTAAATAATGCTGAAGTATAAAAATTCACCTTTTCGGGACTTCCCTCGTGGCGCAGTGGTTAGGAATCTGCCTGCCAATGCAGGGGACACGGGTTCGGGCCCTGGTCCAGGAGGATCCCACATGCTGTGGAGCAAATAAGCCCGAGCACCACAGCTACTGAAGCCCGTGCCTAGAGCCCATGCTCTTCAACAAGAGAAACCACCACAGTGCGAAGCCCACGCACTGCAGCAAAGAGTAGCCCCCGCTCACTGCAACTAGAGAAAACCCATGCGCAGCAACAAAGACCCAACGCAGCCAAAAATAAATTAATTAATTTTTAAAAAATTCACCTCTTCTACTACATAGTTTTCTGTGGAGCATTTTTTTAAAAACTTTTTAAATTTAGCTACTGGAATAGTACACAGTAATGCCTTTGTGAGACACCAAAAATAAAGAATATTGCTTTACATAGCAAAGAGATTACCAGAAAAGGAATATGAAGACTGTAATTTGGAGATAAGAACCACCTAAGAGAAGAATTTCTCCAAAGATGTTAACAGTAAGATTCCTTTAGATGGTCAAAAAATATAAGCTGACACTTCACCTCAGGTCTCCTCTCTGATCAGCTGATGTGTTACTCCTGCCTCACTCCTTTTCACTTACCTAAGCTTGTGGTTCCTGTCACCATTCTCTCTTCCAGCCATGGCTCTTTCCCATTCTCAAGTAAGGAGATTACAGATGGTTTAGGCCTTCTGGTTCCTGCTTGAGAGAAGAAAAAGAACTTATCAATGCTATGAACTTCCCAGAATTGGGAAGCAATGCTTTGATAGCCCAGAATAAGGAGAGTTATAGCTACCTTAGAATTCTTTTTCACACAATACTATCCCCAGCCAACTCTATCAGAATGCAGATTCCAGGGACCCATGTCCAACGTTCTCAAAATGAATCACCATGGGATGGATGTTCAAAATCAGAATTTTTACCATGCTTAAGGAGACTTAATATAAATCAAAAATTTAAAACTAATGGCCAAATAAGGATAAGAAAATCATCTGAAGAATAGGTAAGATCAAGGTCCCAGCATTCTGAACATTATGAAACAGGCAACATGAACCTGCCCATTTCTAATTCCACAAAGCACCTAAAGCTTCAGAGTATAGGAAACATACTGGCATACAAATCATAATTTCCCCCCGAGTCATAACGTAGCAAACAAAGGAATATGGAACTCTTATTTTGAGTTTAGAAAGAATGATATACTTACCCAGTGAAACCAGGTTGCTTTAGTTCTCCAACATCACACCTTTGTACAAGTCCCTCTGAGCAGGGTCCAGGAATTCCCACTCCTCCTGAGAGAAGTCAATGGACACATCCCGAAATTCACCAACCTCTAAAATGAGAAACCCTTTATGAGTATGATTGTGTATGCCACTTTTATCACAGAGAAAACTTTTTATTAAGGGCATTAATAAAAAGTCTTAATTTAAGGATTGTCTATAGTAGTGTTTCTGGTGTAGCTCCAAGAAAGGTAATTTTGAGTGTCTGCAATAATCCTAGTTTTTTAAACTCTACCTTAGCTACTTCAGATTTTACTATATTTTAAAGAACATAGAGTTTTTACACATAAGAAAAAATAGCAAACAACAAACAAAACTGAAGATTCAATCAAAAACAAAAATGTATATGATACACACTGAATGCTTTAAAATCCTTACACATGAGAGATGAGGGTGGGCTATAGTACAGACCTGCAGGCAGTCTTCTATAAATTGCAGGGTCAAATCCCATCATTCCTCAAAGAAAATAGTTCCTGGCTCACTGTCATTTACTCCGACTCAACTCTTGTCTTAATTCATGGGAATTTCATATAGGTTAAAGACTTATATGCTGAAAACTATAAAACACTGATAAGGAAAATGGAATATGATTCAAAGAATGATATCCCATGCTCTTGGATTGGAAGAATTAATATTTTTAAAATGACCATACTACCCAAAACAATCTACAGATTTAATGTGATCCCTATCAAAATACCCATGACATTTTTCACAGAACTAGAACAAATACTCCTAAAGTTTACATGGAACCACAAAAGACCCAGAATTCCCAAAGCAATCCTGAGGAAAAAGAACAAAGCTGGAGGCATAACCCTTCCATACTTCAGACTATATTACTAAGCTACAGTAATCAAAACTGTAGTACTGGCACAAAAACAGATATGTAGATCAATGGAAAAGAATAGACAGCCCAGAAATAAACCCACACACCTTGTCAGTTAATCTGTGACAAAGGAGGCAAGAATATACAATGGAGAAAAGACAGTCTCTTCAAGAAGTGGTGTTGGGAAAGGTGGAGAGCTACATCTAAATCAATGAAATTAAAACACTCTAACACCATATACAAACATACACTCAAAATCATTTAAAGACCTAAATATAAGACATGATACCATAAAACCCCTAGAAGAGAACACAGGCAAAACATTCTGTGACATCATAAATCATAGCAATATTTTCTTAGATCAGTCTTCCAAGGCAAAAGAAATAAAAGCAAAAATACAGACGAGATCCAGCACATTCAGGGTGGTATGGCTGTAGACGGGAACAAAGACACAGATCTACTAGAGAATGGACTTGAGGATACGGGGAGGTGGAAGGGTAAGCTGGGACAAAGTGAGAGAGTGTCATGGACGTATATACACTACCAAACTTAAAATAGATAGCTAGTAGGAAGCAGTCGCATAGCACAGGGAGATCAGCTCTGTGCTTTGTAACCACCTAGAGGGGTGGGAGAGGGAGGGTGGGAGGGAGGGAGATGCAGGAGGGAAGAAATATGGGGACATATGTATATGTATAACTGACTCACTTTGTTATAAAGCAGAAACTAACACACCATTGTAAAGCAATTATACTCCAATAAAGATGTTTAAAAAGAAAAAAAAGCAAAACTACACAAATGGAACCTCATCAAACTTAAAAGCTTTTGCACAGCAAAGAAAACCATCAACAAAATGAAAAGACAGCCTACAACATGGGAAAAAATATCTGCAAATGATGTGACAGACAAGGGCTTAATATCCAAAATATACAAACAGCTCACACAACTCATTATCAAAAAACAAACAAACCACCGAATAAAAAAATGGGCAAAAGACATAAACAGACATTTCTCCAAAGAAGACATACAGATGGCAACAGGCACATGAAAAGATTTTCAACATCACTAATCATTAGAGAAATGTAAATCAAAATTACAATGAGGTATCACCTCACATGGGTCAGAATGGCCATCATTCAAAAGTCTACAAATAATAAATGCTGGAGAGGGTGTGGAGAAAAGGGAACCCTCCTACACTGTTGGTGGGAAAGTAAATTGGTGCAGCCACTATGGAAAACAGTATGGAGCTTCCTTAAAAAAACTAAAAGTGGAGCTATCATATGATCCAGCAATCCCACTCCTGGGTAAATATCTGGAAAAGATGAAAACTCTAACTTGAAAACATACATGCACCCCAATGTTCATTGCAGCACTATTTACAATAGCCAGGTCATGGAAACAACCTAAATGCCCATCGACAGACAAATGGATAAAGAAGATGTGGTACATATATACAATGGAATATTACTCAGCCATAAAAAGGAACAAAATTGGGTCATTTGTAGAGATGTGGATGAATCTAGAGACTGTCATACAGAATGAAGTAAGTCAGAAAGAGAAAAACAAATATCGCATATTAACGCATATATTTGGAACCTAGAAAAGTGCTATAGATGAACCGGTTTGCAGGGCAGAAATTGAGACACAGATGTAGAGAACAAATGTATGGACACCAAGGGGGGAAAGTGGCGGGGTGGTTGTGGTGGTTGTGGTGTGATGAATTGCGAGATTGGGATTGACATGTATACAATGATGTGTATCAAATGGATGACTAATAAGAACCTGCTGTATAAAAAAATAAATAAAATAAAATTCAAAAAAAGGGGAGTGTTTCCTTAATAACTCTTCCAGATTTTTCATCGTTAGTGTATAGGAACGCAAGAGATTTCTGTGCATTAATTTTGTATCCTGCTACTTTACCAAACTCATTGATTAGCTCTAGTAGTTTTCTGGTAGCATCTTTGGGATTCTCTATGTATAGTATCATGTCGTCTGCAAACAGTGACAGTTTTACTTCTTCTTTTCCAATTTGGATTCCTTTTATTTCTTTTTCTTCTCTGATTGCCATGGCTAAAAGGATTAATCTCCAAAATATACAAGCAGCTCATGCAGTTCAATACCAAAAAAAAAACCAAACAACCCAATCCAAAAATGGGCAGAATATCTAAATAGACATTTCTCCAAAGAAGATATACAGATTGACAACAAACACATGAAAGGATGCTCAACATCACCAATCATTAGAGAAATGCAAATCAAAACCACAGTGAGGTGTCATCTCACACCAGTCAGAATGGCCATCATCAGAAAATCTACAAACAATAAATGCTGGAGAGTGTGGAGAAAAGGGAACCCTCTTGCACTGTTGGTGGGAATGTAAATTGGTACAGCCACTATGGAGAACAGTATGGAGGTTTCTTAAAAAACTAAAAATAGAACTACCATATGACTCAGCAATCCCACTACTGGGCATATACCCTGAGAAAACCATAGTTCAAAAAGAGTCATGTGCCACAATGTTCATTGCAGCTCTATTTACAATAGTCAGAACACGGAAGCAACCTAAGTGTCCATCGACAGATGAATGGATAAAGGAGATGTGGCACATATATACAATGGAATATTACTCAGCCATAAAAAAATGAAACTGAGTTATTTGTAGTGAGGTGGATGGACCTAGAGTCTGTCATACAGAGTGAAGTAAGTCAAAAAGAGAAAAACAAATACTGTATGCTAACACATATATATGGAATCTAAAAATAAAAAAGCTTCTGAAGAAGCTAGGGGCAGGACAGGAATAAAGACGCAGACGTAGATGTGGAGAATGGACTTGAGGACCCGGGGAGGGGGAAGGATAAGCTGGAAGAAGTGAGAGAGTGGCATGGACATATATACACTACCAAATGTAAAATAGATAGCTAGCGGGAAGCAGCTGCATAGCACAGGGAGGTCAGTTTGGTGCTTTGTGACCACCTAGAGGGGTGGGATAGGGAGGGAGGGAGGGAGGCACAAAAGGGAGGGGATATGGGGATATATGTATACATATAGCTGGTTCACTTTGTTATACAGCAGGAACTAACACAACATTTTAAAGCAATTATACTCCAATAAAGATGTTAAAAAAAAGAAAACAAATGTATGGTTACCAAAGGGGAGAGGGAGCAGGGAGGCATAAATTAGGATCATGGGATTAACAGATACAAACTACTATACATAAAATAGATAAGAAACAATCACAGGGACTTATATTCAATATCTTATAATAACCTATAATAAAAAATAATATGAAAAATGTATATAGAGAGATATACAGATATATAAAAAACTGAATCACTTTGCTGTACACCTGAAACTAATACAATATTGTACATCAACTATACTTCAATTAAAAAAGAAGAATGAAATATCATACAAATGAGGAACTCTGAGCTATAAGTGTTGGCTGACATCTAAACTGATTCGTTTTAACCTGTCTAAAAACATGTAAATCTCCACCACAGAAAGCAAATTAGAATCAAGTGAAGAGCGCTTTCTCTGCAAAATATCTGAACATAGTATAATCAAGGGAGATATGAGTAGTAAACCACTCCACATCAAAACCACAGTGCATCTTTTCTGGAGATAATCAGTACAAAAGTGCTTAGCATGCTATCTACGTACTTGTTCAGTAAATGTTAAATGCATCCAGGTAAGTTAATTTCATCAAACCAATTCCAAGGGTAAGACAGTTTGTCCTTTGGCCCCTTTAGTATCTTTACCCAAATCATGGATTTAAGCATATCAAAGCCTTTATCACAAACCTTCAAAACACAGCTTACTCTAAGGTACAGTCCCCACTCCAGCCTGGCATTCAGACTCTGGCTGACCTGTGCCCACCTAAGCTAAGAGGTGGTGAATCCAAAAAGAACTTCCCAGGCCAGGCAGGGGAAAGTCAAGGAGTGAGGCAAGGAGGGAGGGATTTGGTCAGTGGTTTCCACCTCAGTGTCCAGCGGAGCAAAGGGAAAGGTAGGAAGTGGAACTTGCTACCACTTGTGGACTTGGCAGGCCACGTCTAATTGGAAACTTCGCCAACCCAGAATGTGGACCAAGCACAGTAAGAATGACCTGTTGACAGAGAAACAGATTATCCAGATTTTTAGGTGAAAATTCCCTATTATTAATGCTGAAAACTCATTCTAACTTAATAACTGTTTTCATCAAACCAAGTCCCTCCCTGGTGGACATGTGTACAGCTATTGTATCTTCAGCTGGCTTGCTTAAAAAAAAAAAATCAACCTTAAATAAGCCCACAGGCCATGACACTCTCCAAAACTTTGGCAAGGGCAGTGTATTTCCTGCCTTCCTCTTTCCCCCTGGCATGTCTTCTCTAGCCTACCAAATCCTGGAAGGCAGTCTGCCCGTTCCCCCTGCAAGTCCTCCCACACTTCTCCAGCCCACGGGAGTCTCTGATACCTCTGCCCTCCTCCTACATCAACCACCACTGGCATTTAAGCACTGACATCCCTATTTTTTTGTTTGTGTGTTTGTTTATCATTTAACTTAGATTTATTATACTTTAAAAGAAATTTTATTGGAGTATAGTTGATTTATAATATTATGTTAGTTTCAGGTATACAGTAAAGTGAATCAGTTATACATATACGTATATCCACTCCTCTTTTAGACTCTTTTCCCATATAAACCATTATAGAGTACTGAGTAGAGTTCCCTGTGCTATGTAGTAGGTCCTTATTAGTTACCTACCTATTTTTTCTTTAAATGCTCCATCTGTGCTGTTCAAAGGAAACCACTTTGTGAAATGCCACACGGATGGAGCAGAGAGAGCTGCCCCAGCAGGCTCCAAGATCAGAGCAGTTCAGACTGACCACAAGGCAGTGTCCAGGGCAGGAGAAGGAAATGGATGTACCAAAGGACAGTGAGGGTGAAATTTCAGTAAATACCCACCTTTCTTCTAATTCTCCTGAGCCTATCAGCCATTTTCACGTCTCCCTGAGAGCTTTCCCAGAGATGAGCATAGCCTCCAAAACGCAGATCTGAGGAACTGAAAAGAAATGAGAGGTGCTGGGAGAAAGGCCTTCTGTACCAGCTGAAGAGGGGCCTGTCCAAGGCCGCAAAATGAAGCCGAGGATTGCAGAACACGCTGGCACTTCCCAGACCTCAGCTGATGGAAAAACGAGAGTCGAGAGGGGCCACAAGGCCAGTGGCACTAACTTCCAGTACTCCAGTCAGAGGAAGAGCCTCCAGCACCCACATGAGTTTAAAATGCCTCTGAGGGCTTCCCTGGTAGTGCAGTGGTTAAGAATCCACCTGCCAATGCAGGGGACACGGGTTTGAGCCCTGGTCGGGGAAGATCCCACATGTCGCAGAGCAACTAAGCCCATGCCCCACAACTGCTGAGCCTGCGCTCTAGAGCCTGCGAGCCACAACTACTGAGCCTACGTGCCACAACTATTGAAGCCCGCGTGCCTAGAGCCTGTGCTCCACAACAAGAGAAGCCACCACAATGAGAGGCCCGCGCACCGCAACGAAGAGTAGCCCCTGCTCGCCACAACTAGAGAAAGCCCACGCACAGCAACGAAGACCCAATGCAGCCAAAAATAAAAATAAATAAAATAAAATAAAATAAATAATAAGCTGCCTCTGAGCCCCCCAGCTGCAGGAAAGGCCGGTTTCGAAACCCCTTTCCAGCAGCTAGTTCCAAGTACGCGAGGCGCATGCGCAAGCGCATCACGTGGGCTGCTGTGCTTCAGGCTGGTTGGTGGGTTGATGGAGGGCGGGTGGACTGCAGGCTCCCCGGAAGCGAAAGTGGGGAGCTAGGACCTTGACGGGAGGTAGGCCTTTGAGGCAGAGAGGTATGAATATGTTTTTCTTTCGTATGCCTCATATTAGGGTCCCGATATCTGGGGTTCACTTAGAATTCAGGATTAGGTCACACAGAAACTGTCTTAGTTTGCAGCAAGTCCGTTTCACGAAGAAATTTGTTAAATGGTGAGGTCAGAACAGTGCTAAATCAAAAAGAAGAGACAATTCATACCTGAAATACCATGTGTGGGCTTTAACTGGGTTCTGGTTTGCACAAGTCACCTGCAAAAGACATTTTGAGAAACATTATGTAAATTTTAACCTAAACTGAAAATTAGATTTTGTTGGGGCATTATTGTTAGTTTTGTTAGGTAACCAGGGAAGCGGCCAAGGAGGAAAAATAATTCTAATTTTCAGAGACACATGCTGAAGTATTAACCGTCTAATGATGTCTGGAATTTGTTTCAGAATATTTAAACTTTTGCTAAACCAAGGATATGGAGTAAAATGGAAGGAGAAGAACTGTTATGGAAGAAACAAACCCAAAATACTTAGGACCATGTGAACTGAATGCAATAGATGGACCTTGCTTGGATCAGTATTTTTCTCTGTGAGAAAGCAGTTATCACAATCGGAGAAATTTGAACATTGACTTTTTATTATACAACATTAAAAACAATCTTATTATTAGGTGTATTAGGCTGCTTAGCTAGGTATTTTTAAGTTTTTACATATTAGATAGATACATGGGAGAATTTATCATTAAAAATGTTATCTGGGATTTGCTTTAAACTCTTCCAGGAAAAATGTTGGTGGAGAAATAGATAAAACAAGATTGGAAGTATTTATAATTGCTAAAACTGAGAAATAGGTACATGGGCAGGCTTATTATAGTATTCTCAAATATTTTCATATGTTTGAAATTTTCATAATGAATGTTTGAAGTGTACAATTTTCAATAGTGTAGTTTAGATAAAAAACAAACACTGTAGAGAGAACACTGTTTTAGTGCCTGAAGCTGTTCATGCAAATAATCAATACATAATCTATAATAAGAATAGAAGAGAGTTTTGATTGCACCAAACTGAGGACTGTAGCCCAGGAATGCTGCCTCCACCAAGGAAGAAATTTCTCCAGAGAAGCATGGTTTTCAGCCCAGCTTCATATCTTATCAGAACAAATATCAAAAGGACAGTGTTACACTCCTTCAAGTTTTCCAAAGAGACAGATTAGCACATACATAATGAGTCAGCATGACCTTGGTGTCTGGGAAGGGAGCCTTATCTTCAAAGGAGTACTAGCATTGACATCATGGAGGGGGGTGGGCATTTATCCCTATCTTCAAAGTGGACCTTCTAAGCAATCTGGTAAATGTATTCTTTTCTTTAATGGTTAAAGGAGATGTACAAAATGCATGTTTGACAGGCCATGAGACAGGCTGTTCTCATTAGCATAAAGTTCAAGCCATATCGTGTATAAGCCAGAATGACTTCCCCATACCTTAACATGTAAAAATTTCTTCCATCAAAGCAATAACTGTGAAAATTATTACTGTGGCTATCATGTGGAAATTGGAGGACAAAAGTTAGCCCAGGATACAAATTATTAATTTTGAAATATTGAAGTCCAACTTTTTAAGTTAAACCAGGGTTCAGCAAACGACAGCCTCTGAGCCAAATTCAGTCCACTGCTTGATTTTGTAAATAAAGTGTTACTGGAACAAAGCTGTGCACATTTGTTTATGTATTTTCTATGGTTGCTTTCCTGCAAGAAGAGAGTTGTATGGTAGAGATTGTATGGCCAACAGAGCCTAAAATTTTATTAAAAGGCCCTTTATAGAAAAAAATTTCCAACACCAGGGTTAAATGAAAGAATATAGTTGGTAAGGGAAGTGATTACAGAGGAAAAAGAATGAAATTGAAAACTGTATCAATTATCCTTTGCTGTGTAACAAACCTGTCCAAAACTTAGAGGCTTGAAACAACAGTGATTGATTAGCTATCACCTGAATGGTTTTCCTGCTGGTCTCACCTGGACTCAACCTTAAAATTCAGTTAGGGCCAGGTGGTTTGGGATGGCCTAGGAATGCATTACTTACATGACACCTGATAAGCTGGTTGGTGAAGGGAGCCTCAGTTGGGAAGGCTCATCTCTACTTCATATCCAAAGAATGTGTGCCCATTTGCAATTTACCACAAACATCTTCCATAAGGACAGCAAAAGGCATTTTTGTTTTTAATGGGTTTTTCCCCAACATATTTGACATACAATTACCTGCACATATTTAAAGTATATAATTTTGATATTACCTGGCTTGTGTAAATATAGAATAATAGAAAAATATATTCAATATAATTCAAAATATATATTATATAGTATATATAATCACTAGTAGCAAGGTAGTGAATATATATTCTGTCACTGTAGATTAGTTTTCATTTTCTAGAGCTTTCTATAAATGGAATCATATAGCATATACTCCTTTTTTGTCTGTCGTCTTACACTCAGCATAATTATTTTGAGATGCATCTGTTGGTGGATATTTGGGTTGTTTCCACTTTGGGGGTATTACAAATAAAGCTCCTAGGAGCATACCTGTAAAACTCTTTTTCTAGATGTATGTTTTAATTATTCTCAGGTGAATATCTATGAGTAAAATGGCTGGATCATTTGGTTAGTGTATGTTTATTTTTTTTATTTTTTGAGGTACGCGGGCCTCTCACTGTGGTGGCCTCTCCCGTTGCGGAGCACAGGCTCCGGATGCGCAGGCTCAGCGGCCATGGCTCACGGGCCCAGCCGCTCCGCAGCATGTGGGATCTTCCCGGACCGGGGCACGAACCCGTGTCCCCTGCATCGGCAGGCGGACTCTCAACCACTGCGCCACCAGGGAAGCCCTGTATGTTTAATTTTTAAAGAAACTGCCAAACTATTCCCCAAATTAGTTGTACCATTTTACATTCTCACCAGCAGTGTGTGAGAGTTCCAAATCCTCCAGATCCTTGCTAACCCTTGGTATGGGCAGGCTGTCTAATTTTAGTTACTATAATTAATTAATATTTTATGGCTGGGTAGAATCCAGAGGATGCAAAAGAGTATAAAGTCAAAAGTCAGATTTCCCTCAGTACTCCTTACCAAGTCAATCTCTTCCCCAAGGGTAATCTCTGCTAACTATTTAGTGAGCATCTTCAATTCTGTGCATTTGTACACACACACACACACACACACACACACACACACACACACACATACACTTGCATAGGTAGTTTATTTCCATAAGTGGGAAACATGAGCAATGCTCTAACGTTCACTTTCTTAATTTACTCTCTTGGTAATATTCCACACACAGAGCTGAACTATAAGTGTGGGTATACTTTATTTGGGAGTATCATATCTTTTTAAAGAATTCCCGGGCTTCCCTGGTGGCGCAGTGGTTGAGAGTCCGCCTGCCGATGCAGGGGACACGGGTTCGTGCCCCGGTCAGGGAAGATCCCACATGCCGCGAAGCGGCTGTGCCCGTGAGCCATGGCCGCTGAGCCTGCGCGTCCGGAGCCTGTGCTCCGCAACGGGAGAGGCCACAGCAGTGAGACGCCCGCGTATCGCAAAAAAAAAAAAAAAAAATTCCCTGATACTTGAGTATGAGGATATTTCCAGGAATTCTCTATTATAGACAATGCTCCAATCAGCAGTCACACGTATTATACTTGTACATATGAGCAAGAGTTTCCTTATGAGAGATAAGGAAAAAGATTCTCTGAATACATTTTAAATACTTTAGATCTTGCCAAATTGCCCTTCAGAAAGACTGTACTAACTTAATTGCACCAACAAAGCTTGACAATGCCTCTTGCTCAGGATTGCCATATACTCCGAGTTTCAATACTTGGGATATACTGACAAATTAGTCACTGTTTATCACAAATTCAAATTAAACTGAGCATCCTGCATTTTTATTTGCTAAATCTGGCAATGCTTCTTTTTCCTGACATCTTACTGATACTCAATATTTTACATTTGTAAAAATCTGAAGGGAAAAATATTACACTACTGTTTTGATTTGTGTTCAGATCATATAAGTAGGAGAACAACATAATGAAACTAATGAAAAAGTAATATATAAAAGAACAGAAATAAATGAAATTTAAAACTGTAGCATAAATATATCAATCCAAAATCTGGCATTAGAAAATAAAATAAAATAAATAAATCACCTACTAATATTATCAAAAAGAATAGAAGAAGCACAAACACAAAAATAAAAAAAAAGGGGGGGGGGGAATAACCAGAAATACAAAAGGTGTTACAAGAGTTATTACTCATATATAAATCTGTATAAGTGTATAAAAATAAATATGAATATCTGCTAGAAATAGATGTTATGCTTGTATTATAAAAGTTGACTCTAAAGGTATAAACAAACTAAAAGGCTAATAACTATGGAAGAAATCAAAGAAGTATCAAAATGCTTAACTCCCAGAAGCTACCAGGTTTGGAGAGTTCACTGGTGAACTCGTTTCAAATTTTCAAGGAAAAAAATTACCAGTATAATTTTAAATTTCTAATGCTTTAAAGACAGGACTTTTCATGATTTAAAAAAATGGACTAATTTTTGGAACAGTTTTAGGTTCACAGCAAAACTGAGCGCCAAGTACAAGAGTTCCCATATACTCGCTGTTCCAAAACGTGTACAACCTCCCCCACTACCACATTCCAAATCTCAGTGGTACCTTTGTTACAATTGGTGAACCTACATTGACACATCATTATCACCCAAAGTCCGTAATTTACATTACAATTCACTTTTAGTGTTGTACAGTCTATGGGTTTTGACAAATATATAATGATATGTATCCACAATTGTAGTATCATGCAGAATGGTTTGACTACCCTAAAAATCCTCTGCGTCCTGTCTATTCAGCCCTCTCCCTAACCCCTAGCAACCACTCATCTTTTTGCTGTCTCCATAGTTTTGCCTCTTCTGAAATGTCATGTGGTTGGAAGTACATGGCCTTTTCAGATTTTCATTTAGTAATATACATTTAAATTTCTCCATGCCTTTTTGTGACTTGGTAACTCATTTCTTTTTAATGCTGAAAAATACTCCACTGTCTGGATGTACTAGAGTTTATCTAGCCATTCATCTACTGAAGGACATCTTGGTTGCTTCCAAATTTTGGCAATTTTGAATAAAGTTGCTATAAACATAACTATGCAGGTTTTTGTGTGGACCTAAGTTTTCAACTCCTTTGGGTAAATATGAAGAAGCATGATTGCTAGATCATATGGTAAGAGTATTAGTTTTATAAGAAACTGTCAAACTGTCTTTCAATGTAGCTATACCATTTGGATGGGTGTGGCTCCCATCAGGTCCCTGGAAGGGCTGCTACTTAGTCACTGGATGGGCCCCTGGGTGGTAAGGACGGGCTCTGGACTGTGGCTGAGAGGGGCTACAACCAAGCCCCAGGGCTGTTTCAGTTTCCACAGCTAAAATTGAGGTCTACAAACCTGGCTGTGGAGGTACAGATGGGTGTTTCTCCTGCCAGGTCCCTGGATTAGCTGGACTGCTCCCTGACTGTGGCTAGAGAGGCTGGAGCCAAGCATAGGGCCATTTCAGGATCTCCTGAGATGCAGATGTGTCTCCCATAGGGTCCCTGTGCCAGCAGAGCTGCTCATGGACTGTGGCTGGAAGGAGCTGGAGCCAAGTATAGGGCCTTTTCAGGATCTCTGGGGATGGAAATGAAGTGTCTCCTACTGGGAACCTGGACCCTCAGGACAGTTGACAGACTGTAGCTGCTGAGGGCCCTTTCAGGATCTACAGGGTCAGAGATGGGAATGTCTCCTGCAAAGTCCCTGTGCCAACAAGACTTCATGGACTGTGGCTGTGACGGCCTGGAGCCCAGTTATAAGTCTTTCAGAATCTACAATCTGACTGAGCTCAGATTGCTTTGGTGGGCTTACCTCCAGGGACTCCTGAACCCTGGCTGAAAAGGAATAGAACTTGTTCACACACCAATTCAGGGTCTACAGCTGGGACTGAGGTCTATTACCCAATGCATAGGTGCACGTTCATCCTTCCAGGTTCCTTAGTGTATGGTACTGGTGACAGAACCAAAGTCAAATGGGACTTTAGCTGAATTCTTGGGGGTACAGAGCCGTTTCTTGGTCTGTAGCCAGGACCATGGTTGGTGGGTCAGTTGCCTGTGTATGAACAAACCTTATCAAAATGGCTCCTCAGCCTTGGACTCCACTGGGGTTTCACTGGATCACAAAGACCCCACAAAGTCACTTTTGTTCATGGGTGGATGCCAAATTATTGCTGAAGGGGGCATACAAGTGAGGGACATCTTATTTGGCCCTTGTTGGTGTCACTTCGTAGATTCAATTTCTTTAATACTTATAGGAATATTCATATTATGTTCATCTCATGAGTTTTGGTAAGAGAGTTTTTGTTTTTGTTTTTGTTTTTTTAAAGAATTGGCCCATTTTATGTAAGTTATTGAATTTATGGGTGGAGAGTGGTTCATAGTATTTATGTATCCTGTTAATGTTTGCAAGGTCCCCTTTATCATTTCCAAGTGGTTTGAGAGTTTTCTATATTTGTTACTAATTTCTAGTTTGATTCCACTGTGGTTGGAGAGGAAACTCTGTATGATTTCAAGTATTTAAACAATTTTGAGGTTTATCATATAGCCGAGGATATGGTTGATTTTGTTATAGATTCTGTTGGTACTTGAAAAGTACATGTATTCTGCTGTGGTTGAGTGGAGTGTTCTATGTCAATTGGATCCTGTTGACTGCTATTTATTCTAAATCTTTGATAATTTTCTGTATAGTCATTATTTCAAGTACTCAAAGAGGGGGATTAAAGCCCCCAAGTATAATTTTGGATTTGTCTATTTCTCATTTCAGTTGTTAGGTTTTACTTCATGTATTTTGAAGCTCTATTATTTGGTGCATACATATTTAGGTTTGGTATCGTCTTTCTGGTTTTTCTTTTATCAGTATGTAGTGTATCTCTCTGTCTCTGGAAAATCTCTTTGCTCTGAAGTCTACTTTATTCTGGTATATGTTTTTCCATCCATTTACTTTTTGTTTTCAGGTGAAATTCAAAATTAACATAAAATTAGGGCTTCCCTGGTGGCGCAGTGGTTGAGAGTCCGCCTGCCGATGCAGGGGATGTGGGTTCGTGCCCCGGTCTGGGAAGATCCCACATGCCGCGGAGCGGCTGGGCCCGTGAGCCATGGCCGCTGAGCCTGCACGTCCGGAGCCTGTGCTCCGCAACGGGAGAGGCCACAACAGTGAGAGGCCCGCGTACCGAAAAAAAAAGAAAAAAAAAAAATTAACATAAAATTAGCCATTTTAAAAAGTACAATTTGGTGGCATTTAATGAATTCACGTTATGAAACGATCTTAGTTTCAAATTTTTCATCACCTCATAATACCCCATACCCACTAAGTAATCACTATCCATTCCCCCTCTCCCATTCCCAGGTAGACTTTAATCTGCTTTCTGTCTATGGATTTGCTTATTTTGGATATTTCATATAAAAGGAATCATACAATATGTAACCTTTTCTTTTGGCTTCTTTCACTTAGCAAAATGTTTTTGAAATTCATTTAAGTTGTAGCACGTATCAGTACAGTACTTCACTCCACTTTGTGGCTGAATAATATTCCACTGTATGTATCTACTATAACTTGTTTATCCATTCATCTGTTGATGGACATTTGGGCACTCTCCACCTTTTGGCTACTGTGTATAGTGCTCCTATGAATATTCATGAACAAGTATTTTTTGAGTACTTGTTTCCATTCTTTTGGGTATGTACCTAGGAATGGATTTGCTGGGTAATATAGTTATATGTTTCATTTTTGAGGAATTGCCGAACTGTTTTCCATAGTAGCCACACGATTTTACATTGTGCCACCAACAATGTATGAAGGTTCCCAATTTTCCACATCCTTGCCAACATCTTTTGTTTATTACAGCTATCCTAATAAGTGTGAAGCGGTATCTTACTGTGGTTTTGATTTGCCTTTCCTTAATGACCAATGATGATGAATGTTTTTAAATGCTTTTTGGCCATTGGTATATATTCTTTGGAGAAGTGTCTTCCCAAGACCTTTGCCCATTTTAAAATTGTGGGGTTTTGTTGTTATTGTTGTTGTTCTGAGCTGTAAGAATTCTTTGTATACTCTGGATACTAAATCCTTATCAGATATATGATTTGCAGATATTTTCTACCATTCTGTAGGTTGTCCTTTCACTTTCTTAATATCCTCTGATGCAAAAAGGTTTTAATTTTTATGAAGTCCAATTTATCTTTTTTTTTTGCTCATATGTTTGGTGTCAAATCCAAGAATCTACTGCCAAATAGAAGATAATAAAGATTTATTCTTGTTTTCTTCTAATAATTTTACAACTTAGCTCTTATATTTAAGTTGTTGATCTATTTTGAATTAATTTTTGTATGTAGACTAAGGTAGGGGTTCAACTTCATTTTTCTGCATTAGGTTATCCATTTGTCCCATCATGCGTGTAACAGACTGTTCTTTCCCCATTAAATGGTCTTGGCACATTTATCAAAATTCTATTGGCCATGGCAGTTTAGGTTTATTAATGGGGCTCTCAATCCTATTCTGTTTGTCTACATGTTTACGTTTATGCCAGTACCGCACTCTTGATTACTGTACCTTTGTAATTAGTTTTGATATCAGGAAGTGGGAGTCCTATAACTTTGCTTTTCTTTTCCAGTATTGTTTTGGCTACTTCAGTCCCCTTTCAATTCCATAAATATGGGGACTAGCTTTTCTATTTTAGTCAAAAAGGCCATCAGAATTTTGACAGGAATTGAAGTGAATATGTAGATCTCTTTGGGTAGTACTGACATCTTACCAGTTTTAAGTCTTCCAATCCATGGACATGGCATATGTTTACATTTATTGAGGTCTTCTCAAATTATATTGTTTTATAGGTTTTTTTTCTTTTATGTTTTATAGTTTTCAGTGTACAAGTCTTTTCACATCTTTCATTATATTTATTCTTAGGTATTTTATTCTTTTTTATTCTGTTGTAAATGGGATGTTTTTCTCAATTTCCTTTTCTGATGGTTCATTGGTGGCGTATGAAAATACTTTTTTAAGTATAGTTGGTTTACAATGTTGTGTTAGTTTCTCGTACACAGCAAAGTTGTTCATTTATATATATGTAAAATACAACTGATTTTTGTGTGTTCATCTTGTATTCTGTAGCTTTGCTGAACTTATTAGGCTTAGTAGTTTCTTTGTGGATTCACCTGGATTTTATGTGTATAGAATGATGTTTGCAAACAGAGGTAGTTTTACTTCTTCCTTTCCAATTTAGATGCCTTTTATTTCTCTTTTGTACCTAACTGTTTCTGACTATGGCTTCCAGCACTATGTTGAATAGGACACTCTATTCACAAAATAAGAGTATCAAGATGAAAACAAAGAATTGAGAAAAGTAAATACTACCAAAAAATGCAAGTGCAACAATATTGAGAGCAGACTAATTAGAAGCACTGAATGGGTTTTTAAAGGGAAAAATTCATCAGGAATAAATGTTATTAATTTCTACAGGTCTAAATAAAACAGCTTTGAAATATGTTAAGCAAAATTTGATTGAAATACATGAAGAAATGCTTCCTAACATGATCATAAATTTATTATATCACTTACAGAAATGGAAGTACTAAGTTTTTAAAAATAATTAAGGCTTATTTCTTCTGCTGGGGTGAACACAATGGCATTTGTTCTATTAATAATCTTTATACCTACATTTATATCACAGATTTAATTTTACATGTGTTAAACATATAATATAAATTAATAAATAAAAATACAGATTAATATAAAACAACAGGAGAATAAAATAACTAGAAAAATATCAAATTTTATAACCGTTTGTATTAATTTTGGCATATTACTAAAATAGATATACACACACTCACACATTAAATACTTGCTTTACGTTACAGAGCTTGATCACATTCAAAACTGAACTTTATGAATTAAAATGGAAGAAATCACAAAATACACTGATTACAATGCTACAAAATAAAAAGCTAAATACTAGGATATTGTAAAAATGAATATGTCCATCTAGCCATTTGTAAGCACTCTTTGAAACAGTAATTCTTGTCTAAAAGAGAAAATAAAAATGAAAATTATATGCCACTTAGAAATGAAATGAATTTCAGAACAGTAAAAAGATAAATAAATCAAATTATGATTAAATAAGCTTGAAAAATCAATACAATAAAAAGAAATTAGCTTGAGATTAGTAAACAGTAACAGAAATTAACAAAATATAAAAGACACACTGAAGAAATGATTAAAAGCATAAAGCTGCTTCTTTGATTTAAAAAATAGAAAAAAATAATTGCCAAGTATAATCAGAAAGAGACATAGCCAAAAGCATGAAGGAGATTAATTATATCATTTAGTTCTAGAAGTGAAAATGCCCCAAGTTTGTGTTCTGTCTAGATAGATCAGCATACATCAGATTGTAGGTTTATATCTGTCAGTAGGTATTAAGTATTTTCTTTGCATTTGTTTCTTCTATGCCTAGGTTAAATTATATAAAGCATAGATGTTAATAGTATGTTAGGTATTATAACATGTAACTTTTTTTCTGATGTGTGTGTGTGTGTAGTATTTTCAGTGTGGGTTACAGACCATAAACATCTAGAAACAACACACATAAAGGGGAAAAGTAAAGTGTTTCACTTTCACTTGGGTGTGAACATTTTCCACCATAAAAAAAAAAAGTGAGAAGAGTGGCATTGTTTTATATTTTTGTAAATCTCCTTAATGTCCAGTTTAATAGAATATAGCTGGTATTTTATATGTGCTCCTGCACTTAACCTGTTGACATAAATAAAATCTGGCCTGACACAGATATAGTTAGAAAATAGAGGAGTGTTTTAATAGCCTTTTCAGGTAATTGTCAACATTATCCTTTGATAATACACCAAAAATCAACAAGTAGTAATTTCTTAAAGGTTACTTATAATGTGGAATCTGGCTTTTATCTCTTGAAATCCATTTGTCTGTCTTATACTTTAATATACCCACAGATGATTTTGCAGCATTATGTACTAATTGGAAAATATTGGTTCAGTGAATTAGGCAGATCTTCCATCAACATATTTCATTATAAGGTATTATAAAATCACATTCATTAAAATCATCACCAATCTCATCATAAAGGAGTAAGTATTGGGAAACTGTCAAGTTCTTGGTGGCAGATAACTTGTTTTTCAATATTCTAATTTTTTTGCTTGAAAGTCAAATTAACAAAATTACTGTCAGCTTTCCTTACTGTTTTAAAAAATCACTTCATTTTTTTTTACAAATGTCTACCAAATATCCAAGTCTGAGTCACCTTATTCAAAATTCGTCAGCTAATCTTTCAAATAAAATTGGTGTCCATAAAAACGTAGCTGGTTCAGCTCGCAAATCAATCATTGAAGTGCACTTCCTTGAAACAACTTCATACATGAAGGACTTTATGTGTATTTCTCTTTTCATCACGTATAGTTTTTAAAAGATGTGTACATATCAATTTTAGTATCGTGGTTGTGATATTATAGTATCATTTTGTAAGACATTACCATTGAAGTAAAGTGAGTAAAGAGTACATGGGATCTCCCTGTATAATTTCCTGCAACCCTGTGTGAATCTACAGTTATCTCAAAATTAACAGTATAATTTTATTATTATTTTTTATTTTATTTTTTTGCGGTACACAGGCCTCTCACAGTTGTGGCCTCTCCCGTTGTGGAGCACAGGCTCCAGACACGCAGGCTCATTGGCCATGGCTCACGGGTCCAGCCGCTCTGCGGCATGTAGGATCTTCCCGGACCGGGGCACGAACCCGTGTTCCCTGCATCAGCAGGCGGACTCTCAACCACTGCGCCACCAGGGAAGCCCTCTGCTATGTTTAAAGGTTTAAAGGTACATGTTTAATTTTGGAATCTTTATTTTTGTGACATGATTTTATGGAAAAGAGTAATTAAGTTCTAAGACTTAAAGAGATTAAAACTCAAAAGGTATTTTTCTGTTGAGAAAATGTAAGAGCATGAGGCCAGGATTTACCATGGGGAGGGCTAAGAAGGGCAGGCCATGCCAGCTGCTCCATTTAAGATAGTATTTCATAATTTTTCACCAGGTTCTGCTCACTCCACTCAAACTTAGATTTTGAACAAAAATTATGACTCTTACACCTCATATTATTTGAGATAGTGATTCCCTAACTCTAACTCCTTTGGATATCGAAACTTTGGGACCTATGTTTATTTTTTCCCTAACTGAAAGCCAATGACCCAACCACTGAGTATTGTACTTTAAATCCTACATCACCACTTTCTAAATACTCATACACTTTCTCTTACGCTTTCAAATTTATTCTAAATACCTGCACAGAGATAAAAAGATAAGTTATTATACAATTTCTACATTTTCCTGCCTGTTGTTAGGAAACTTATTTTCCAAAGAAAATTCACAGTCATTTAGTCAAGTTTCATGAAAAAAAAACTGGGCCTTGGGACACGACTCTAAATGAATTTGTGGGATACTGCCATTTTCAAAAAGAGTATTCTCAACCAAAAAAGTAGTATATTTTACAATGGTTGGGAAAATTTAAACCAAATAATTACTAATGGGATGCTGTATGGTAACTCAAAGAAGAATAGAAAGTAATTTCATTTTGTATTTCTGTATATGTGTGTATATATTTTCTTCATAACACTACATAGTACATTTCTAGTCTCAAAACACTAGTCAATAAAAACATTTTCAGTATGGATTCAACCTGAAAACCAGAGACAGCCCCAGGAAGCAAGCAAAGATATGATATTTCCAAAAATGGACACCTCTTCCCAAACTCAGAGCTAGGATACCTACAATCTTTCTTACCTGTCAGCCTTTTGTATAATAAAACCTTTTACCCAAGCACTATCTCTGTCCCCATGAGTTGACCATTTTCCAAACTCTCCCTGAAGCTGACTCTGCTGGGTCATGCTCTGTGGAACCAAGATTAAATCAGCCATGGTTTCTGTCTCTTGTTCTCAGAAGGTAAGACAGACATCAAGAGATGGACTCTAGAATTGCTGTTTTTGTAACATCCAGGTTACTGTGGAAGGAGTGTTCAAGTATACTTGGGAAATGATATTGGAATAGTATCAATTCTCTAATTTCAACCTACTTAATAAGTACTCTCTCCATCAAGTTACCTGAGAGACCTTCCACAACCTACCATCCCCACTAGGGAAAGCCAGAGCCCCTGAAAATGGGCCAGCAATTCTCCTTCAGGTGGATTGGAGATGTTGACCCTTACCATTAGTCTCGTGAACACTCCCATCACACATAAGATGTTTCTACTTTAGAGTCTGGCAATGGCTGACTTATTACTAAAGCTACAGCCCTGGGTGGGACTTCTGGTGTTTCATGCCATGTGACTATTGGCTAAAGGTTTCACTACTTGTCCACACAAGGTTTCTATCCTGAGTGTGTCCTCTGATGTCTGATGAGGTTTGATTTCCGACTAAAGCCTTGCCCACACTTCCTACAAATATAAGGCTTCTCCCCTGAATGGATCCTCTGATGTCTAATAAGGTGCGACTGCCGGCTAAAGCCTTGCCCACACTCCCTGCATACATGAGGCTTCCCCCCCGAGTGTGCCCTCTGGTGTGTAATGAGAGTTAACTTATCACAAAAGCCTTGTCCACACTCCCTGCACACAAAGGGTATACTCCCTGAATGTGCCCTCTTGTGCCTAAACAGGTTTGGCTTCTGGCTAAACTTTCTACCACACTCCCTGCATACAAAAGGCTTTTCCCCTGAATGTGTCCTCTGGTGTGAGATGAGGGTTGACTTATCATTAAAGCCTCGCCCACACTCTGTGCATACAAATGGCTTCTCTCCTGAGTGTGTCCTCTGGTGTGTGATGAGGGTTGATTTCCGGGTAAAGGCTCTCCCACACTCCCTGCATACAAATGGCTTCTCCCCTGTGTGTGACCTCTGGTGTTTGTTGAGGTTTGACTTCAGGCTAAAGCACTGCCCACACTCCAGGCACACATATGGTTTAACCCCTGAGTGCGTCCTCTGGTGTGTCTTGAGGTTTGATTTCCAGCTAAAGTGACGTCCACATTCTGTGCACACATAAGGTTTCTCTCCTGTGTGTGTCCTTAAGTGTCTAATGAGGTGTGACTTCTGGCTAAAGCCTTGCTCACACTCCCTGCAAACATAAGGCTTCTCTCCTGAATGTGTCCTCTTATGTCTGATGAGGTGTGAATGCTGGCGAAAGCCATGTCCACATTCCTTGCAAATGTAAGGCTTCTCCCCAGAGTGTGCCCTCTGGTGTGTGACGAGGTTTGACTTCAGGCTAAAGCTCTGCCCACATTCCTTGCACACATAAGGCTTGACCCCTGAGTGTGTCCTCTGATGTGTGAAGAGGTTTGATTTCCAAGTAAAGCCTCGTCCACACTCCTTGCACACATACGGTTTCTCCCCTGAGTGTGTCCTCTGGTGTGTGACGAGGTTTGACTTCCAAGTAAAGCCTCGTCCACATTCCCTGCACACAAAAGGCTTTTCCCCAGAGTGTGCCCTCTGGTTTTTGATGAGGACTGACATACTGCTAAAGCTTTCTCCCCACTCAGTGTACATGTAAGGGGTCTCCCCTGTGTGTGTCTTCTGGAGGCTGAGCTGGTTTGACTCCTTGATAAAGCCTAGCCCAAACTCTCCATATTTGATTGCTCCAAATCCTGAGACTTCTAAACCATGTAATGTTTTGTCTGTTTCCTCAAGGTTTGTCCTCTGGGCAGGGCTGGGCACTATGTCCACAACTGTGTTGTCTTCCTTGGACCTTACTGGCTGTTCTTCCAGGGTTCTGGAGAATGCCTTTGAAGTGCTGCTTTTACTTACTCTCCCAAACAAAAGCTTGGAATCTTCTTCTCTCTCTTGAATTTCTGCTTTGTTGCTTGAGCAGGTTTGATCAAAGACTTGCTCCTGCTGCTGTTTCTGATCTTCTGAATATTGTTTCCCTGAATGTAGATGATTTCCTGCACGTAAACTTGAGAAAAACTGAGGGAGATGACTGAGCCATACATGTTGGCTGAGGGCTTGCTGACTAGAGAATGCCAGAGGACAGGAGGGACAAGGTTGAATTTCTAGCTTTGATCCTGCTGAATAAAGAATGTTTTCAGTCAAAGCAGTCATAGGTAGGGCTGCCTAGGCCATTTTGCTTTGCCTACTGGTCATTCATATGTTCACATCACAAGCTGTCTCCCATTCAGCCATACTTCCCTTATTTCACATTTTATGCTTTACATTTTTATTGTAGGAAACAGTAAACCTGCTCAGTGGGCCAAATCCAGCCTGCAACCTGTTTATTGTATGGCTACAATATAATATCTAAAATATCCAGTTTTCAAAGAAACAGGAAAGAGTGAGTGACACATACCTAGGGAAAAAATTGCAGCCAATAGAAACTGTTGATGAGTGGGCCCAGATGCTGATACAGGGGAAAAAAAAAAGACTTCAAAGCAGATACTATGAATATATTCAAAGAACTTAAAGAAAACAATGTGTGAAAAATTAAAGGTAAGTATGATAACAACTTAAAATGGAGAATCTCAACAAAGAATAAAAACTATTAATAAGAAACAAAAGGAAATTGTGAAATTAAAAAGTAAAATAACTAAAATTACAAAGTTACTAGAGAGATACCACAACATATTTGACTTTGTAACAGAACCAGTGAACCTGAAGATAAATCAATAGAAATTACCTAAAACAGAAGAACAGAGTTAAAGGAAGACTGAAGAAAAACAAAGAGCCCAGAAACCCATAAGACACCATCAGGTAAACCAAACCTATGTGTAATGGTAACTCAGGAAGGAGAAGACAGAGAGAAAAGAGCAGAAAAAAAATCTGAAGAAATTATGGCTTAAAAAGTTCCAAATTAAAAAAAAAAACAAAAAACTTCCAAATTAGATGAAAAACAATCTACAGATCCAAGAAGCTCAACAAACCCCAAAATAAACACAAAGAGATCCTAGCTAGACACATCATAGCCAAAATGTTGACTATCAGAAAAAAAAAGACAAAAAGGAAATCTTGAAAACAGCAAAGGAAAAATGACTCAACATGTACAAGGGGAAAAACCATATGACTAGTGCTAACTTCTCATCAGAGACAATGGAGACCAGAAGGCAGTGGAATAATGTATTTAAGGTGCTGGAATAAAAGAGAAAAGACTTCTATCTATAAAGAATTCTATTCTCACAAAACTATGCTTCAAAAGTGAAATTGAGGGAATTCCCTGGAGGTCCAGTGATTAGGACTCCAAGCTCTCACTGCTGAGGGCCCAGGTTCAATCCCTGGTCAGGGAACTAAAATCTCACAATCCCACAAGCCACATGATTCAGCCAAAAAAAAAGAGAAATCGATATAAAGATATTCTCAGATTAACAAGTACTCAGAGTATCTGCTGATAGCAAACATGCCTTATAAGAAATACTCAGTAAGTCCTTCAGGTTGAAACATATTTTGAACAGAATGAAAACAAAACCCAGCATAATAAAATTTATGGGATGAAAAAAAATTTATGGGATGTAGCTAAAGAAGTGATTAGAGAGAGATTTATAGGTTTAAATGCCTGCATTAAGGAAGAAGAATGGTTTCAAATCAACTGTCTAAGCTTCTATCTTAAGAAATTACAAAAAGAGCAAATTAATAAATAAGCAGAAGGAAAGAAATAATACATTTATAAAAAATTAATCAAATAGAAAACCAGAATGAGTAGAGAAAATCAATGAAATTAAAAGTTGATTTTTGAAGAGATCAACAAAATTGAACAATCTTTAGCTAGAATGAACAAGAAAAAATAGAGAAGACAGAAATTACCAAATCAAGAAAGAAAAAGGGAACATCATTACTGACCTCACAGAAATTAGACGGATTAAAAGTAGTATAAACAACTTTATGCCGACAACTGGACAACAAAGGCAAAACAGAAAAATTCCAGAAAAACACAAACTACCAAAACTAACTCAATAAAAACTAGAGTATCTGAATAGACCTGTAATAAGTAACAAGATTGAATTAGTAATTAAAAGTCTTCACACAAAGACAAGCCCTTGTTCAAATGTCTTCACTGGGGGATTCTAACCAATACTTAAAGAAGAAATGATACAAATTCTTCACAAGTTCTTACAGAAAATAGAGGAGAGAAAATTTCACCACTCATTATATGTAGTCATTACCCTGATACCAGAGCAGACAAAGATATCAAAAAGAAAGTAAAATACAGATAAATACCCTTCATGAACAGAGGTGAAAAAATCCTTAACAAAATATTAGCAAACTAAATCCAGCAGCAAGTCAAAAAGAATTATACATTATAATAAAGTAGGATTTATTCCAGGAATGCAAAGCTCATTTAACATCTGCAAATCAATTAATGAAATACACCAAACTAACAAAATAAAGACAAAAACTACATGAACATCTCAACAGATGCAGAAACATCTAACAAAATCCAATACCCATTCTTAAAAAATACTCCACAAACTAGGAATTTAATGGAACTTCCTCAACCTGATAAAGGGCATCTATATAAAACCTACAGCTAACATCATATTTAATGATAAAAGACTGAATATTTTCCTCTAAGTTCAGAAACCAGACAAGAATGTCTGTTATCAACAACTCCATTCTACACTGCACTGGAAGTTCTAGCCAAAAGGCTAAAGGAGGGGAGTAGCAGAACAAGGAAGAGGAGAAGTTAAAGATATCTAAATTGGAAAGGAAGAAGTAAACCTCTCTTTTTTTGTTCACAGATTATATGAGCCAGGACGTACAAAATTCCAAGGAATCCTCAATAAAGAGACAATAAGTAATCATTGTATTTAATAAGGTAATATGATAAAAGCTCAAAATACAAAAATCAATTGTATTTCTACATACTAGCAATGAACATTCCACAAATAAAATTAAGAAAACAATACCATTCACAATAACATAGATAATAATAAAATATCAAGGAATAAATTTGACACAAGTATTACAAGACATGTAAGGTGAACATTTTAAAACATTGCTGAGAAAAATTAAAGTCCTAAATAGACAACCATAAATTAGAAGACTCAATATTATTAAAACAGTGATTCTCCCTAAATTGATTGATAAATTCAATGCAAACCCTATCAAAACGAGAGTAAGCTTGTTTTGTTTTGTAGAAATTGACAATCTGACCCCCAAATTTATGTCCCAATTCAAAAAACATAGAATAGCCAAAATAATTTTGAAAAAGTTAGAGTATTTACACTCCTCAACCTCAAAACTTAATATAAGACCCCAGTAATGAAGATAGTGTGCTATTGTCATATGAAGAAACACAGAGATCGATGGAACAAAATTAGGAGTCCAGAAATGAATCATTTACAGTCAACTGATTTTCCACAAAGGAGCCACGGCAATTGAATGAGGGAAAGCATACTATTTTTTTTTCTTAACACCCTCATTGGAGCACAATTGTCCCACAATGGTGTGTTAGTTTCTGCTCTATAACAAAGTGAATCAGCCACACATATACACACATCCCCACATCTCCTCCCTCTTGCATCTCCCTCCTTCCCTCCCTATCCCACCCCTCCAGGTGGTCACAAAGCACTGAGGTGATTCCCTGTGCTATGTGGCCGCTTCCCACTAGCTATTTATTTTACATTTGGTAGTGTATATATGTCCATGCTACTCTCTCACTTCATCCCAGCTTACCCTTCCCCCTCCTCGTGTCCTCAAGTCCATTCTCTATGTCAAGCATACTATTTTTAACAAATACTGCCAGGACAATTGAATATTCATATGCAAGAAAATGAATTTAGACTTTCACCACACATGACACATAAAAATTAACTAAAAATGGATCACAGCCTTAAGTGTAAAAGCTAAAAATATAAAACTTCTAGAAGAAACCAAAGAAGAAAATCTATGTGGGCTCGAGTTAAGCAAACTTCATAGTTACACCACAAAAAGCACAATCCATTAGAAAACTGTTAAATTGAACATCATCGAAATTTAAAACATTTATGCTTGAAAAGACACCATTAAGAGAATGAAAAGACAATCCACAGACTTGCCTTTTTTCTGAAACTTCATTTCATAGTTGAAAATAATTGAAAATCCTGTATGTGATATAGGACTTGTGTCTTGAATATATGAAAAATTCTTACAACTCAAAAAGAAGACAAACAATCCAACTTAAAAATGGGCAAAAGAACTGAGTAGCTATTTCACCGAAGAAGATATGCAAATGGTTAATAAGCACATGAAAAGATTAACATTATCAGTCATTAGGGAAATGTAAATTAAACCACAATGCAATACCACTACACACCCACTAGAATGTCTGTAATCAAAATTAGAGACAATTCCAGGTGCTGGCAAGGATGTAGAGAAACTGACACTCTAAAACACTGCTACTAGAAAATGCAAAAATAGAAAATATAAACATAATAGAAACGTAAAACATAAATGCTAATAGAAATGTACAGCCACTTGGGAAAATAATTATGCAGTTTCTTAAAAGGTTAAACATAAACATACCATACAATCCAGAAATTCTAGTCTTAGTTATCTACCCAAGAGAAATGAAAACATATGTCCACATCAAGACTGGTACATGACTATTCCTAGCAGCACTATTCAAAATAACCAAAAAGTGGACAATCCAATTCACATCAACCTGTGAATAGCTAGACAAAATGTGGTATATCAATACAATGGAATATTATATGGCAATAAAAAGGAATGAATTACCAGTACATGCTGCAACATGGATGAACCTCAAAAACATTATGCTGAACCTCAAACATTATGTATTGAAGCCAGATACAAAGACAAATATATATTTTATGATACCATTTATATAAAATGTCCAGAAACAGCAAATCTATAGAGACAGCATATCATTGGTTTCCTGGAGCTCAAATGGGAGGAGAAATAGATGCAAATGGGCACAAGGTAACTTTTTAGAGTGATGGAATGTTTACTCAAAATAATTGAACTGTACACTTACAGTAAGTAGATTATGGTATTTAAGTTATAACTCAATGAAGCTGTTAAAAAAGGAGCTGTGGAACTGTATACTTCTAAAGAGAGGTTATTGAAATGGTCTATATTAAGAGAGACTAAATAGATATGCCACGTAAATGCACTACTGGGTCATGTTCTGGAGAGGAAAAAATATTACTGTGTCTACTGATGATTATGAGAGGTAGATGATAGGTATTAGATAAAATTATTGTGTTGAAGTTAAGTTTACTGAAGTTGATAACTGTACTGTGGTTATATGAGAATATCACCATTCTTAGAAAATCTTTTAACATACATCCACATATGAACCTACATATATAGGTACACACAAATATATACACATAAACATATACATAAATACATACACATACGTATGGTGGAGGGAGAAGGGAGAGCATGCACACAAGAGACACACAAGCCAATGATAAAGCAAACTGGGTGAAATATTAGTAGGTGATTTTATGATACCATTTTATAAAAATATATATGCCATATATATTTATACATATTTGTGTATGTGTAGAGGACATAAGAATGTTCTTTGTACTATTTTTATTTTTGCAAATTTTCTGTAATTTTGAAGTAATTTCCAAATATCAAGTCAAAAATAAATAGGATGAAGCCCACTTCTGAAAATGGCAGCAGACTGAACTGGTCACAAGTATCCTGCGCAGAAAACAATGCGAAGTGAGAGGAAGGGGGGCTTCCTGGTGGAGGGAAGCGACAAAGAAACCAGGAAAGTCCCTCCCTTAACTGAAGATGATATTCTGGAAAAGAGGTCATGCCAGGCAGCCTTACCAGGGAACTAGGGGCCTAGAAAAGAGCTTCCTCCCAGTACCTGAGACATGCCTCATCCTTCCCTACCTGCCATGCTGCAGACGGTTCCAACTACCCTGTGTCACACTCACCTGGACAGAGACTCAGCGGACGTTGCCTCTCCTCTATCCAGGGCTCTTCCCCTCGCTCCAGCTGAGAAATGAGTTTTGGTTTGCAAAATGGAATTTCTGCTCATAAGGAAAGAAAAAAAGGAGACTCTTGGTTATGAGCTCAAGGGGCCATTCCAGAACTCAGAGACAAAATGGAGAGGGAAACCCAGAGGGTGATACAGAGGACCTATGAATAGTGAACTCTCTGCAGTAGAAGGGTTGAGTAAGAAAAGGTGACTCCAATCAGAAAAACAGCATATTAACACGGTGAATGAAAATCTCCTGGGTTTGGGGCAAGATAAAGTAAGGAAAAAAATGCAGAGTGGCATACACAATATGAATAAATCTACCTGCTTTCAACTCTACTGAATCCAGATCCACCTGAGGAAAAAGGTAAATTTTTGTTTTGAAGCCCAACCCTAAGACAAAGCTGCTTTGTGAGTAGCCTTTCTTTGTGACATATAGAAAATACTGTGAGCCAGACTTTAAGTGCTATGGGAAGCCATTCTTACCTAGTGAGACCAAGTGGTTATAAGTCTCCAGCATCACCTCCCTGTGCAAGGTCCTCTGAGCGGGGCTCAACAGCCTCCATTCCTCCTGGGTGAAGTCCACAGCCACATCCCCGAACGCCATGAATGCCTTTTAACACAAAACACACCTCTGCTCATCCAGGAGTCTGCCTTGTCCACACCTCAGGATGAGAGATCAAAAGGCATCCCTGAGGAGGTAGAGAAGATTTCTAGACCTTACTATGGATGAAGAATAAAGGGTAACAGAATATACCACTCTAAAATATGCCACTTTGGCATAAGGATTATTTTGAGCTGAAGGCAATTAATAAGCAGACACAAGAAAAGCTCTCTGCCCTCTCCCATTTGCCTAAAAGCAGAACATAAATTTGCAAAGGTGTCCCCCTTCCCCTCTCTACCAGGAGGACAGAAATTAATCACCAGATACAACTCTAGACCCTTATCAGCCCAGGGATAGGCACCAGAGAAATCTACATAGCAAACCTTTACTAACTAGCCCTTATCTTCCATTAGTTCCCCCATATATTATTAACCTTCCCACAATTTGCTGCCTAGAAACTCAAAGTCCTTTTCCTTTGTCTTGTCACTTCTCTATAGTTATTGCTATTTTGTTAAGATGCTATATAAGCTCAAGTTCTAACCACCCCTTCTGAGTTACCCATCACTGAGTACTCCCATGTGTATGCATGATGCACATGTTAATAAATTTCCGATTGTTTTTCTCTTGTGAATATGTCTTGTGTCTAATTTACAGCCAATGAAAAAAAGAACTTTTCTCCTCCCATACATGACCTTCGTGCCAATAGTTCAAAGACCATTACTCTCCCATCTCTATCCAGCCAGCATCATTGTGCACCTATCACTGCCGACATGCTAGGCTCACTGCTATGGGGGATAAAAGCAAAAGTTCTTTCCCATTGGGAGCTTTAAATCTAAGCAGGAAGACATCATGCACACTACATTAAAAGAATAATTCTCTTGCTGAGTTCGAAGAATTTCAGAGACTACTTGGTCTAAGCATTTATGTTCTACATGAAGCAGCTCAGCCTCGGGCAGGGGATGAATAACCCACCACTATGTATACTTCAGGCAGGGCTCACTCCTTCCCCTCCCTCACACTGCCACTTGCACTGCTCAGGCCTGAGGAATGGAAGTGGATGGTGGTGAAGAGCCTGGATTCAAAACACTCTGCCTGGATTTGGAACCTATCTGTCCCCAACTAGTGTACCCTTAGGCAAATTAGTTAACCTCTCAGCACCTCAGTTTCTTCTTCTCTGAACTAAGAATAACAGTGTTTATCTCCCAGGTTGTGCTGAGGATCACATGAGTTGATAAATGTAAGGCCTCAGACAACTGACTGCTCCACACAGTGAGTGTGTGGTGAGGGGTTTTTTTTGGTTTGTTTTTTGGGTTTTTGTTTTGTTTTTGTCCGTGCCGCGCAGCTTGCAGGATCTTAGTTCCCCAACCAGGGGCTGAACCCACGCCCTCGGCAGTGAAAATGCCAAGTCCTAACCACTGGACTGCCAGGGAATTCTCTGTGTGGTGTTTTTTTGTGGTTTTTTTTTTGCGGTACGCGGGCCTCTCACTGTTGTGGCCTCTCCCGTCGCGGAGCACAGGCTCCGGACGCGCAAGCTCAGCGGCCATGGCTCACGGGCACAGCCGATCCGCGGCATGTGGGATCTTCCCAGACAGGGGCACGAACCCGCGTCCCCCGCATCGGCAGGCGGACTCTCAACCACTGACTGCACCACCAGGGAAGCCCTCTGTGTGGTGTTTTAAATTACAGATTCTTGGGTCCCACCACAAATCAATAAAATCAGACTCTTCAGGGATAAGGCTTTTATACTTTTAAGGGCTCCTGTGTATAGTCATCGTTGCAAATCACTGGGTCAGAGGAATCTGGAGAGGGAGAGGTCACTGTAGGATACAGAGATCAGAAATGGTTTCATGAGAGGGCAGTATGATCTTGGTCTTAAAGGCTAGGCAGGATTCAAAGGATGAAGGAGCGTGGAAGGCTAGGTACTCCAGACAAGGCATGTGAGATGGGAGGGAATAAAGAATGAAAAGTGGCTAGTTGGGAAAGAGAGCAGGCAGGTTGTAGCAGCCTACAGAAAGTCTGAAGGTCAAAGGAATATAAAACTCTGTCCTCTATTGTGCATTTAAGGCAATATTTGAATACTACCCTTGAACTGATGGTAGAGGACTACACATGTGAACAGACAGGTGGTAAAGCACATGTTGCAAAATACTCATCATTGAATCTAGGTGGTGGGTATGTGAATGTCAATGTACAAGTCTTTGTATTTTTTTCTTTATGTTTGAAGCTGTTCATAATTAAATGTTAGAGAGAAAAAGACTATTCACTCATTCAAGTTCCTGCCCAGTCCCTGTAGTGATATGATCTTATAGATCCTCCTCAGAATAAACACACACACACATCCCTTGAAAATCTCTGACAAAGGAGCTACATTACAGACCAACCTACACCATTTCAACAAGTTTAATACAACTGGTATTCCTGCAGCTCTAGAAAGATTCATGGTTTCTTTGTCTGAGACCCATGCATGTAGGGAGGGTATGGTAAACACTAACTGGATGATCCATTTCAAAGCTCTCCCACTGAGTAGCAACATAGCTAGCAGTCTGGGGGACTAATTTAGAATAAAGAAAAAATACCTAATGAATTTTCACATCTGACTAAACAGATCTCCTGAAAGCCTGATAAAAGCTTCAGCTGGATGCTTCTACCTAGCTTCTATACATGATAATGTATAGAAAGAGAAGAGTTAAAGAAACAACTAAGCAGTTCACAAGCATAATTTAGAGGAAATATAGACAAGCCAGACTTGCTGGGTTGGAAAATAAAACTGTTTTACATCTCCAGTCTCTCCAGCCAACAAGAGTCTCAAAATAAGAAATGGCCTCAGGGTAAAGATCAAGAGTTTGGCTAAAAGACCCAAATGTTATGACCTCTGAAATTGTTAAGGTGATACCTAGTAGACAAAAGGGCTTCTGAGATTCTTACAGGTATTGTCCCATAGCACTGACACCCTGCCCAAAGATTAGAGGCGTATCTGGAAAGGAAATGTGATTGTAGCTTTTTGTTTAATAGAGTAATATAATCTGATACATGGGAAACCCAAAGAGTTTTTAAAGAAGTTATATCAGGGCTTTCCTGGTGGCACAGTGGTTAAGACTCTGACTGCCAATGCAGGGGACATGGGTTCAAGCCCTGGTCCGGGAAGATCCCACATGCCACGGAGCAACTAAGCCCGAAAGCCACAACTACTGAGGGTGTGCTCTAGAGCCCATGAGACACAACTACTGAGCCTGTGCCCCACAACTACTGAAGACCACGTGCCTTCACGTGCAACAAGAGAAGACACTGCAATGAGAAGCCTGTGCACTGCAACAAAGAGCAGCCTCTGCTCGCTGCAACTAGGGAAAGTCCACGCACAGCAACAAAGACCCAACGCAGCCAAAAATATATAAATAAAAAATAAATAAATTAAAAAATATATATATATACTCTAAAGAAGTCATATCAGCTTTACTAAAAGGGATGGAGACAGTTCAAAATGAAGAGGCCTCCTATGTGCCTCCAACTCCTTCCCTTTTTGAATGGGAGTGTATATTGCAGTTTTCCTGTCCATGTCTCACCACTGTGTGCTAGGCGGGTAGTTGGGGGTAGAGGGAAACAAATAAATTGTCTTTTTAGTATACATCTCTGACTCAAAAAGAGTTTCACTGAAGAAGCCTTAGCCACATCCAGACTGATATGCATATGATACTGGACTTTGAGGATGAAACTTCTGGGGATCCTGGGAGGGGGTGAGTTTATCTTGCACAAGGGAAGGACATGGATCACTGGGACCAGAGGGTAGTTACAGTAGTGAACCCCACTGTATAACATCTCCCTATATCTACACCCTTGTGTTAGTCCCTTCCACAACTCTGCACTTTGATCAAAGGGACATTAGCAAACATAACACGAGCTGAGGCTTAAAACGTGCTTGTCCATTGGGGTTGTCCTCTCTCTTGCTGTGTAGGGAAACCCAAGACCATCGTTTGATCAAGCCTAAGCAGAGTCTCTAGAACAAACCCAAGCCTACATGGAAAAGAACCAAGAAAAACCAACACACCTGAGAAAACCAGCTTGGTAACTGTCATGCATGGATAGTCACCCAGCCCCAGTCAAACCACCAGCTGACTGCAGCAACAAGAGCACAAGTGAAACCTGCAAAACATCCGTCTGTGCCCAGCTCAAAATGCTGACCTATCAAATTGTGTGCTAATAAATTATTTTGTTTTTCTTTTTAAATATTTATTTAGTTTTTGGCTATACAGGGTCTTAGTCGCAGCACTCGGGATCTTCGTTGCCACGTGTGAGATCCTCATTGCAGCATGTGGGATCTTTTAGTTGCGATATGCGGGAACTTTTATTGCAGCATGCGGGATCTAGTTCCCTGACCAGGAATGGAACCCAGGCCCCCTGCATTGGGAGCACGGAGTCTTAACCACTGGACCACCAGGTAAGTCCCTAAATTATTTTGTTTTAAGTCACTAAGTTTTGGGTAGTTTTTTATGAAGCAAAGCTAACCTATACATTGATAAAGGAGTCATGTTATATGAAAAATACTTTGCAAGTAATATTAACCTTGAGATCAAGGTTAATTGATTGCCAAGATGCTCATGCTGTCACAAACGCCTAAGAGAGATTCACACAGCAACAGATTCAGTCCTCCCATTTCTCACTGCCTCCCAGGCATGAAGTCATTAGGTGATAGGGGAGATTTATTTGAATGACTTGAATAATTATTTTTCTCTCTTTTTCCAGCCAAGTGCCTAAAAAGTGAATTTAATCTAAATTAAAGAGATTACTCCACTGTGCTGGCAATAAACACATTTTCAGAATGAATAGTCAGAACATGATGTCATAAACAGAACACATTTGAACTGAAGACTGCCCTGAATATCTAAGACACTGTTGTTGAGACACTGAAGGAAGACTTCTGAACAGAAAAGTGATGTTACTGTAATGTTTGGGGGACGTGAGGATTACAGATGCAATGGGTAGCAAAGGAACATATCAACATGGGGAAACAAATCAGGACATTATTGTGAACATTCACATGAGAGAAGAAGATCTGCACTGGTAGGTCTACCCTGGGAATGTAACACTGCACAGTGTAACAAAAACAAAAAAACTGCACAATGTAAAGTGAAACATGGTGATGGAAGAAAGGAATCTCAAAAAAGGAAGAAATAATTGATAGGATCACATGTTTTAGAACAAGCAGGGTTCCAAAGCTCCAACTGGTGTGAGTGCTCATTGCTTCAAAATATTTATTTCTACTCACTTTGTCATATTTTAGTTTTGAGAATAAATACAAATCTATAAAAGAATTTCATGCACAAAGTTGACCACAGAAGCATTATTTGCAACAGTTAAATATTGGGAACAAGTTAAATGTTCCCCCAAATTGAGAATTAGTGGATTGGATCATTCACTCAAAGCACTATTATAGAAATCGCTTTCAGTTGGATAAATGTTGGTTGTTCCTTCATCTATTAAAAAATGGGTCTGAGTAGATATAATGTCACTAGCTTTAATACAATACGATCTTATCATTAAGGTCTATCAAAATGTATGTATGTAGGGGTGTGTGTGTGTACGTATATAAAATTGACCAAATCCCAATGATAGAGAAATCTAAAAATAAAATGCAAGACTCATAAGTGTGCAGGCTGTGCTTTACACATCACTGAATGTAGTCTATCAAGAGTTCTGCAAACAGTAAACATTCAGCAAATTTGTTCAATGGAATCAAGGAGAAAATACTAAGAATTAGTAACATCATGTTCCTGCCAGCCCAACTCATTTGTTACAAATTCTACTTTACCCTCTCAGGCAGTGATAGCTAATATCCTACTGTATATTTGCTTAAATTGTTGCATGTAATTCAGAGGTCATGCATATTAGAGTACCTGGAAATCCTCCTCAAACCCCCTTAAATATGTGGTTAATTACATGCCCCAAATAACATATCAAAACAAACAGAAACTCCCTTGTTACTTATTAGTTCCTTCAAATTAATTTCTTTAAGGTGTGGTTCCTCCATGCACCAAACATATCATGTGTGCCAGGTACTCCTCTAGGCACACAGGTTTCATCTTAAACAACTTACACAATTCAAATGCTTGTGCACTTTCGTCAAGTTTTCATAATGCTTTTTCTAATTTTTTCTTTTTTAAAGTATTAAGAGCAGGAAAAGTCAGCTCACACAAATTTCTGGCTTTTCCCAGAAAATCAGAATGCTTCCCTAGTAACATTATAAGTGGGGAAGAAAGTACACACAAAAGATTCAATGTTACCTTAGGAAATGCCCCAGATTTCCCATGCATTCTTGGTACTAACACTTTTCAGATGAATCTAATATTTTACAAATAAGAAATGCAGAACTCTCAAAGTTGTTCTGATAATGCCTAGGAAATTGTAAATCTCTAACATGGAGACCAGGATTAAGAATAAACCAAGAAGGCTTCCCTGGTGGTGCAGTGGTTAAGAATCCGCCTGCCAATGAAGGGGACACGGGTTCGATCCCTGGTCCGGGAGGATCCCACGTGCCGCCGAGCAACTAAGCCCATGCACCACAACTACTGAGCCTGCACTCTAGAGCCCATGATCCGCAACAAGAGAAGCCACCACAGTGAGGGGCCCGTGCACCATGGGGAGGAGCAGCCCCCGCTCACCGCAACTAGAGAGGGCCCGTGCACAGCAATGAGGACCCAACTCAGCCAAAAATAAATAATTAAAATAAATAAATTTATTTAAAAAAAACAAGAAATCAAGACAACGAAGGCAGATCTGAAATAACAAAGTTAGTGCATATCAAAAATGATAGTAAACAAGCCTGGCAACTGTGTTGGTGCTCAATAAATATCAGTCCTATTCAATTAAGTCAAACTCATCATAGTCACCATTCTCAGGGGTTAGAAAATTTCCCCTTAAGTTCCTATGTGCCTATAGCTCTGATTTCCTATGTCAAATCCCTTCTCAACATCCTTCAAAATCCATCTTACTTGGCTTCCCTGGTGGCGCGGTGGTTGAGAGTCCGCCTGCCAATGCAGGGGACACAGGTTCGTGCCCCGGTCCGGGAAGATCCCACACGCCGCGGAGCGGTTGGGCCCGTGAGCCATGGCCGCTGAGCCTGCGCGTCCGGAGCCTGTGCTCCGTAACGGGAGAGGCCACAACAGTGAGAGGCCCGCGTACCGCAAAAAAAAAAAAAAAAAAAAAAAAAAAAAATCCATCTTACTCAAAGACAAAGTCTACACTCCTCAGCCTGGCACTTGACCTGGCCACCCAGACTCAGAGAGGTGGAAAATAAAAATCCTTCTGGGGCCAGGCAGGTAATAAAAATTACAGAGACAGGCAAAACGTTAGATTTCAATGGTTTCAACCTCAGTATGGAGGATACTATGGAAACTACAGCAAATAGACTCTGCAGGACCTGTCCAAATGATGCAGACACTGTTCAGCGCAAATTCCCTGACACCAAAGTAGAGTGCAGTTTATTTTCTGAGAGGCAAGCAATCCAGAATTTTTGGTGAAATCTCCCCATTGCCAGATGCTGAAAATGCTCTCAAATGTAAAATTCAGGTTAGACTATATCATGTACTGGTGAAGATAGTCTGTATCTTCACCAGTACATTATTTAAAAATCAACCTAAAATACGATCTTCCCACACTGTGTTAAGGGCAGTGTGCCCAGTGGCCCAGCCTCAGACTAACCATTCTTCCTGCCCTCCCACTGGTATGTCTTCACCAATTCTCCAATGTACCAGACTCGCAGGGGTAGTTCAAACAGCCCTACTTCTCCTGGAAGTCCTCCCTAGCCACTTCAGGCCACAGTCTACTCTGCTGTCCCTGCCTTTCATCCTTATCACTGGACAATTAAGCCTGGATGTCCCTGTATTTTTATTTAAATTGCTCCATGTGTGTTGTTCACAATTAACTACTTCGAGGATGACTGAAGTATGGATGGAGCAGAAAGAAATGTTGAGGGAAACTCCATGTAAGCCACTCCTCCAGGACCAGGAAAGAGCTTTGCCCAATACCAACAAGGCAGCCTCCAGAGCAAGAAAGGGGAATGGATTCATCCTCTTGACAGCCAAGATGGAATTTTACGGAAATTCTCACCTCTTTTTTGGCTTTCAGGAGCCCCGTGGCCATTTTCCTGATCTCCTGAGTGCTCTCCCTGAAGAAGGGCAAAGTCTCAGAAGGCAGATCTGAGGATGTGAAGAGAAAAAAGAGCATGCCTAGTTGGAAAAACCCTCCCATGTGCAGGCGGGGTGTGCTCCAGAGCCCCACTACTGGGGATTGGGAGTGTCACAGAATTCACCACCACAAGCCAATTCCCATCTAGCCTCCTGGAGAAAGGGCCCAGGGTGACGGAACACCCTCAAGCTCAGCCCCAAGCTCTGGCCAGAGAGTGAAGCCCATATCCTCCAGCAGTGGAGTAAGGGTTTGTCCCTAAGGCAGACTGTGCCCTCGTGAGTAAAACCGGGACAAGCATGGGGACATGCTGAGTGGACGAGGCAGTGACTGTTGGGCACTCACGGAACGCGGGGTGCACGTTACCGATTCTGAGGCTGAAGCTCGGGAACCAAGAGCAGAGGTGTGAGAAGGACCCAAATACAGTTGTCTACACCGTTGCCAACCAGCCTAATGGGCGGACTCCACCGGCCGGAAGTGTTCCTGTTACGCCAACTCCTCACGCTAAGGAGCGAGCGGAAGAGAGGGCGGAAGTGGCCGCAGAGGCCTCTGGAGAGTGTAGTCTTGGGGTGGAGAGGAGGAGGGCGTGGGCTTCTCCATGGCAGGGTGACTCTCACATCTGCACCTCTTTTACAGCTAAATTTAGGAGCCCGTTGTTAAGGTGCCCAGACCGCGAGGTTCACCAGTTTCTCCGCCGAGGGCCAATGAGATCTGCAGGCCACGAGAGCGTCGCGGACACCGCCGAGAAGTCTAGGAAATGTGGTCCTGGAGCCCGGTGTTGCAGCGGCGGGTGACCAGACTGTGCGCACTGACCTTCAGCGGCGCGGGGGAGCTAAGCTTCCCCACCCAAGTCTCCACTGGTGTCCCCTTCCCGGAGCTGAAACCAGGGTGGGCACGGGCTGGACCAGAGGCGGGCCGATGTGGGCGCGACTCAGAGTAAAGCACTTGGAGGGTGGGGAAGCGGGGTGATGCTCTGTTGGGACGCCCAGATAGGAGCGACACCGGCTTTACGTCCCCGAGGTTGGGAGGGGGCGCCATTATAGACAGGGAACACCAAGGCTGTTTTCGGAGAGAGCGGGATTGGCTTGGGCCAACTTGGAATGGCGGTGGGAGTGGCTTTCGTCTTGTGTGCCCGGGATTTTGAGGAGTGGAGAGGCTGGACTTGGGTAAAGAGCAAAAGGTTCCCTGGTGGTAGTAGTATAATGAAGCCCCACGGCTCGAGCCAGCAAACCCTGGTACAGGTATCGCTTGGAGGAAACTTTCCGAGCTTGTGGTGGTGGTGGTGGTGGTGGTGGTGGTGGTGATGGTGAGGGAGACAGGGGTGAAGAGGAGGCATAATTTGACAGTTTTGTTCATCATGGATTGGGGGGAGGGGGAGATTTGGTTCATCATTTTTATTTTTAAGATAATACATTAAAATATTTATCTTGATTAATGAGTGTTTTTGGTGCTTCCTTAAATTCTGACCCCAAATCCCCACATTAAGGAAAAGCATAGATAGATCTGATGCTACATGAACCTCATTGGCGCCTAGTGGCCTATAGCTTTGATAAGAGGTGAGGGGTTGGCTTCTGGGCATTAAGTAGCCAGAAAGAGTCCTTTAGGAGCTTACCCTGAATTGTTGAATTGTCAGTGATCTCTTCTTTCCTGACTTCCTTAAAATCCACAATTTCCTGATAACTACTCCACTCAAAGCACCACCCTCAAGGCACCTCCAAGGCCCATCATGGTGCAAATATTCAAAGAATACTCTTAAATCTTAACACTCTACTCCAGAATCTTTCCCAATATCCCTTTGCCTGGAGAAATAAAGAAGAAAAAGGTTTGCATGTTAGCATCAGCCTCTCCGACTGCACAGGGTTTCAGGAAGGAGGATCAGCCCAGCACCCTATTCCAATCCTTGACAGACCTCACCAAGGATTTCATATCCCTGAATGTGGAGTGTTTCTAAAAGAACTCAGTGGGCACCAAAGTCAGGCATGGGGCTGAGAGGAGCACAAATGAAATGGAGGGACTGAAAAGTGTCAGAGAAGGGATGGAGGGTTGGGGGGGTGGGAGCAGAGGAGGTGGGATCCTGAGATAATCCAGATCCTTATGTGTAGACATGTGTACACAGTCTGTGAAGAGAGATCCAGGCTGACAGGTTATCTATAATAAATCAAACATAACAGCAGATTGGGTGATGATGGGGCCCTGGGAACTTTCTCCCCTTTCTCCCTTCCAGGGAGGGGAAAGGGACTGGAGATTGAATCAATCACCAAAGACCAATGATTTAATCCATCACACCTATGTAATGAAGCCTCCATAAAACCCCAAAAGGTTGGGGTTTGGAGAGCTTCCAGGTTGGTAGAAATTCAGGGAGACTAGCGTGTTCAGAGAGCATGAGAGCTCTGCACCCCTCCCCGATACCTTGCCCTATGCATCTCTTCCATCTGGCTGTTCCTGAGTTATAATCTTTTATGATAAACTGGTAATCTAGTAAGTAAAATGATTCTCTGGATTCTGTGAGCCACTCCAGCAAATTAAATGAGGAGGGGGTTGTTGGAACCTCCAGTCTATAGCCAGTTGGTCAGAAGCCCAGGTGACAACCTGGACTTATGACTGGTACCTTGGGTGGGTGGAGTGGGGAACAGTCTTGCAGGACTGAGCCCCTCACCTGTGGAATCTGATGCTATCTCTGGGTAAACAGTGTCAGAATTGAGTTGAATTGTAGGACACTCATTTGGTGTCCCAGAATTGCTTGGATGTGTAGAGGAAAAAAAAACCCACACATTGGAATTGGGGGTACAGAACCCTTTTACCCTGGACCTGAGTTTGCTTAATAAATCTAAGAGCTTTGAGATTTAATCTCTGTCCTTTGAGGAGTCCTATTTCCCACACTCCTATCTGGGCTCTGAGGCTCAAAGATGTGAAAATCCATTTAAATTATAAACACAATGGAAAAAAATCTAGTCATGCCTATCTAGGGAACATATCTGGTTACAATTAACATCAGATAAAAATCAGTTAAAAAGAAAAAAAGTGAAAAAATATTCTTTGAAATTAAAAGCCATACAAACTACTGTGTCACTGGTAAGTTGAATAAGAAATTGACCTGCAATCTACAAAATCATTAGAAGAAACAATAGTGAAAATAACTTCAGATGGAAATCTGTGGAATGAGGTTACCTGAGTACCCAGAGATACCACCTTAAACACAGTGCCCAAAAAAACAGCAAAAACTTCAGCTCTATATACATTTTTGGACGGAAGTTCTAGTTTCAGTAAGGTCAAAAGTTTAAATAAAAATGACCACAAAAGGGAAAAACAAAACTACAGAACTGGGGAAGAAGGGCTAGTCTAAATCACTGATGAGTCAAATTATTAAAAATTGATTTAATTTCCAATGAATGATGAGGAATAAAACAGTGGTTAGAAGGAAACTTTTAGCCTGAAAGTAATCTATGACTTAGAAATTAAGGCAGAAAACTAAGAAGCTAGCAGTCAACTTTCAGGGCAGAAAACTAACAGAACAATAGGATATGAGAGAGGGAAGAAATAATTAGATGGGGGCAGAGAGAGGTGCTCATGGGGATACAGGAGGCAGGAAGAACATATGGAGTTTTTGCATAAAATCACTATAAAGAAACAGTCCTTGGGACTTCCCTGGTGGCGCAGTGGTTAAGAATCTGCCTGCCAATGCAGGGAGCACAGGTTCGAGCCCTGGTCTGGGAAGATCCCACATGCCACGGAGCAACTAAGCCCGTGCGCCACAACTACTGAGCCTGTGCTCTAGAGCCTGCGAGCCACAGCTACTAAGCCCGTGTGCCACAACTACTGAAGCCCGCGTGCCGAGAGCCCGTGCTCCACAACAAGAGAAGCCACCACAATGAGAAGCCCGCGCACCACAACGAAGAGTAGCCCCCTCTCGCTGCAACTACAGAAAGCCTGCGCGCAGAAACGAAGACACACGCAGCCATAAATAAATAAATTTTTTAAAAATATATATTAAAAAAAAGAAACAGTCCTTAGGGAGGTGGATACACAAGGATTGTGCTAGATGTGGAACGAAGAAGACAGATACCCCTGGAGGGTATATTCAGGGAGTAACATTGGATGAAAAACAAGAGACAGTCAAGTGTGGAGGCTTTCCCATCTTACACAGAGATAGAGGGCAGCATGGATAACATTAGCAAGTGATGGGCACAAACGAGGAGTCAATAAACACGGGAAACAGCCCCTCAAGAGGAGATGAGGAAAATGAGCACAATTCCTTCCTCAGAAAGACAGTGCTTAAATCCATGCATGTGGGAACTCAGGTTCAGAGGCGAGACTAGGAATCAATCAGTCAAGAGACAGCTGCCCACACCTCTGCTGTGTCACCTGCGGCCATAGGGTGGCAGGCAAGACCTTCTGTTCCAGCAGAGCTGGCCAGAGAGAGCAGTTAGGAGAGGTGAGAGAGGATTCAGGAGAAGCCAGGACCTCCCAAAGGACCTTGAATCCTGCGGGTCTCACAGTGAAGCCCCAGCAGAGGGAAGGCTCCACCGTGAAAGAGAAAACACAAAGGAAACATAATATTTGTCTATTTTCAAAATAAAATATTTACTACATGTTCAGGTAGAGATGGGTACAGAGACAGAAGTAAGGTAGAGGAATCAGCTAGACACCACAGGTGTGTAATGATGGATAAATAAATGATATGTATGGGGAGATTACCCACATATGCAGACTTTATATGTTCACATAAATACTTATATTTATGCATCTCCCAGTAGAGATGTTTACATAAACTGCATTTATTACACTGTGAAGTTGACAAGGAGATAAAATAAAAATAAAACAGCTATAGAGAGTGTCAGTCTCTCTGTTTAGTGGGAAACACATGAGCACAGCTTCTCCCTTCCCTTCTGAACACCACTAATGCCTGCAGCAGTAGGTGGTAAATCACAGCCTGGGCCACCCCTCCCAGAATGTCACAAACATGGACATACATACCACAGAACTCACTAGAAACCAAAGCCAGGAAGCGTAGGGGCTGTGGAAGACAGCCTTCAAGTAGCAGGGACTAGAAAATTCCAGGATGGGGCACTGGGGAGTAGAGATTCCAAGAGGATCCAGATGCCTGTGCAAGGGCCAGGTAGAGAGCAGATGTGTGTCAGTAACTCAAATTTGGTACAGCAGACCCACCCAAAGGGCTTCTTAAAGACAGATTGCTGGGCCCCACCTCCAGAGTTTCTGATTCAGCAGGGCCTGAGAATCTGCTTTTCTAACACGTTTCCAGGAGACACTGATGCTACTGGTCCAAGGATCACACTATTAATTAATCTAACACTAGGTCTAGGGGAGGTACTGAAGAGCAAAGAAGCAGAAGGGACCTGAAGCCTTTGCTAGGGGTTTCTCTGTAAACTTCTCAAATATAAAAACTTTCAAGACGCTGAAAGAGCATTTTCAGCATCATGTCTACAAATAAAAGGTACCAGTCAGGGAGTGTTCCATCAGGTAGTGATGGGCCCAACCAGGGTCCCCATGTAAACCTTTCAGAAAAATCTGTGACCCTGGCACTCTGAGAACCCCTACTTTCCACCTTCCCTCCTGGGGGAGTGGCGGGGTGCGGGGGGGGTCTGACACCTTGTTTCCTGAAAACACTCCATTATAGCACAGGAAAGAACTTCTTCAAGACACCCATTTTTATGTACTTTCCTAGGTAAAAGTCACTCCCATTCAAGTAGGAATTTTTTAAAATAAGTTATTCTGATATAATTCTATATCAGTTTAATTCTACATCAGTTTAATGGAAACCCTAAAATATATAGAAAAGATATAAAAATAATTATCAAAAATATTCAGTGAGGAAAAGCAATACTTAGAGTGAGATATTATAATCCTAAAATACATATACCTATATGGGCTATTTTTAAAATCAAGGCAGAAACATAAGGGACTCTATACAAACCTCTAAATTTATGATTTCTAGTTTAACTCTAAAATTAATTTAGAGATCTGTCAAGAAAGATACATTTTTTTAAAATAAGAAACATATCTAAGTCAACTAATGGGTCAAAGAAAATAATCATTAGGAGGTAATTGCAAGCAAATGCCCAACCAAGACAAAAGGGTGTGTCACCCCCTGAAATGGGGGTTAGAGGAATGTAAGACAGAAGAAATCAGGCCAGAATTTTAAGAAAGGAAATGATTTTCCATGTTAAAAAAAGATCATGACAAATGGAAAGAAAGGAGAGAGGGAGGCAATAGTCACAGACTCTGGGGGGTGTTGGGGCAAATGAGAATAAAGGAGGCAGGAAGAGAGATGGAGAGTGTACATAAAATCATTCTCTAGAGCTGTACTGTCCAATAAGGTAGCCATCTCATGTGGCCATGGAGCACTTGAAATACATCTAGTCCAAACTGAGAACACCTACGTGTAAAATACACTCCAGATTTTGAAGACACAGTGTGAAAAAAAAAAGAATGCAAATTAACTCATTAATAAGTTTTAGACTGAAGGTTGAAATCATGATATTTTGGATATACTGGGTTAACTAAGTATATTATTAAAATTAATTTCACTTGTTTCTTTTTAATTTCTCTAAAGCAGGTGCTAGAAAATTTTAAATTACAGGGGTTGAAAGTCCGCCTGCCGATGCAAGGGACACGGGTTCGTGCCCCGGTCCGGGAAGATCCCACATGCCGTGGAGCAGCTGGGCCCGTGAGCCATGGTCGCTGAGCCTGTGCATCCGGAGCCTGTGCTCCGCAACAGGAGAGGCCACAGCGGTGAGAAGCCCACGTACCGCAAAAAAAAAAAAAAAAAAAAAAAAAATTAAAATTACGTATGTGGCTTGCATTATATTTCTCTTGAAAACCGCTGCTCTGGAAAGAAATGGTCTCTAGGGAGGCAGGAACATGGGGACCACAGTAGAGGTGAACAGAGGGGATGGCAGACTCCCCTGGTGCGTACATTTGGCTGTTGACAGTGGGGGACACAGGAGAGATTCAGGTGCGGACATGCTGCCATCTGCACATAGCAGAAGGGTAGCATGGGTGACACTAGTGGATACTGGGCTGACACAAAAAACTACTTAGTTTTATAAAAAGTTTTAAAAGATACTGTTAAATCACTGACAGCTCCCAAAACAAATTGTAATAGAAATGAGAAGAGACTTAGGAAGAAATGATAGATAAATACCCAATATCAAAATGGCTGGCTGAAGAGTGTCTCCTTCCCCCTGACTCCCATCCAAGTACAAACTGTAAGAGAACTGAAGCTCCAAATCAGTAAGCTGAGATTGTGAGGATCTTTCTTTTTGGAATAGGAACTTCATTTCCATGCTGGGGTTGAAGGTGCCCTCTTGTCATCTCTATGCTATGCCCTTTTTGATTAAAAGTTACCTCTAATTTCTTTTGTTTTTTTAAATAAATTTATTTATTTTATTTTTGGCTGTGTTGGGTCTTTGTTGCTGTGCGCGGGCTCTCTAGTTGCAGAGAGCGGGGGCTACTCTTCATCGCGGTGTGCGGGCTTCTCATTGCAGTGGCTTTTCTTGTTGCCGAGCACAGGCTCTAGAGCGCAGGCTCTAGAGCACAGGCTCAGTAGTTGTGGCGCAGGGGCTTAGTTGCTCCACGGCATGTGGGATCTTCCCAGACCAGGGATTGAACCCATGTCCCCTGCAATGGCAGGCGGATTCTTAACCACTGCGCCACCAGGGAAGCCCACCTCTAAGGTTAAGTTAGACATCAATAACAGAGAAAACTAAAGGAAAACCTAATTTGGATGTTTAAGAAAACAAAGTTCAAAATTCACTGCTAAGGACAATGAATCTTCATGGGAAATAAAAAATACCTCTTCATGAACATTAAAGAAAATTCTAACAGCCAAAATTTTTGAAATTAGGGTAACCCAAATGAGAGTTGAATCCTCTTAGAGGAATTTTAATTTCCCACCAAAAGTGCTTTACAGCTAAGGGTAGAAAATTATCTTTACAGCTTTTCATAAAGGATTGAAACTAAATATCCAAGATCATGTCTTCCCACTCTGACAAGAACTATTTCTGAGAACAGAAGAGGGATACAGGACCTGGACCTGGAAACTACTCAGGGAATCTGGAATATTCTCTGAGGGGATATCTACCTTCGAAACCTGGCAGTAATAATAAAACAATTACACAAACAAAACCAGACAACTCTTGTGATATGGTTGGAGCCTGAGGTCTTCAGATGGGTCATTTTCTATCCTGGGGTCTGAATAAGCCAATTACAACCCCGTAAAATGATGTGAACATAATGAAAGAGAAGGATTTTGGTTCTTTTGTAAGTCACTTACAAAAAAATTCAGCTGATCCCAGATTCTACCACAGCAAACACAGGGAAAAATGAAGGAATATCAGTACAATGTGAAGGGGGAGTTCTGTGACCCAAGAATTTTTTGCCTAGCCCAGATGCTGTTCGTGTGCCAAGGAAAGGAAAGATAATGTGAGATATGTAATGCCACCTATCTGTTACTGATGCACCTCTCCTGAAAACCTTAACCAAAGCTACAATACCTAAACCTAGCAGACGAAACAAAATTAAGGTCTCAAGGTTTGAAAAGTTATAAAATGAAGCACTGCCACCATTAACCAGAGATTGTCTAAATAATTGACATAAATATAAGTAAATGAATGTCCAAGTCTAAAGGGATTCCTGGAAAACAGGTTATAAATTGTAAACAATGTCAACATTAATAAACATGTGTCCCACAATGTACCCCAGATGATATTGGCATGGCCTAGAAAGTTGAGCAGGGAAAGTTAAAATACATCGTGAATTCCTCATTTTAAAATGAGGAGTCCAAAGTTCTTGTATTATTTTTGAATTGAATAATTATAGAAAATGTGCCAGGAAAGATGTTTTTGAAAAGTATAAAATTAACCAGTTATTAAAACTAAATATTGGCTGTATGCTATCAACTATCACAAGAGAAAATAAAAGCAAAGAAAACATGGTCCAGGGGACTTCCCTGGTGGTCCCATGGTAAAGAATCTGCCTTCCAGTGCAGGTGGCACGGGTTCGATCCCTGTTCGGGGAACTAAGACCCCACATGCTGCAGCACAACTACTGAGCACGGGCGCCTCAACTAGAGAGCCTGCATGTCACAAACTATAGAGTCCATGCACTCTGGAGCCTGCACCACAACTAGAGAAGAGAAAACCCTCAGGCCACAACTAGAGAAGCCCCGCGCCACACAAAGAGCACAGCAACGAAAGATCCCATGTGCTGCAACGGAGACCCAACACAGCCAAATAAATAAATAAATATATTTTTAAATGGGCCATAAGACAAAATAATGTAATGTGAATGAGTGAATGTATGAAATAGTATGATAAAAATAAAACTGAACATATTAGTTACAGTAATAAGCAAAAATGGCCTAAGGGACTTCCCTGGTGATCCAGTGGGTAAGACTCCTTGCTCCCAATGCAGGGGGCCGGGGTTCAATCCCTGGTTGGAGAACTAGATCCCACATGCATGCCGCAACTAAGAGTTTGCATGCCGCAACTAAGAAGTCCGCATGCCACAACTAGGAAGTCTGCATGTCACAATTAAGAAGTCTGCATGCCGCAGCAAAGATCCCATGTGCTGCAACTAAGACCTGGCACAGCAAAAATAATAAATAAATAAATATATATATATATATATATATATTTTTTTTTAAATGTGCTAAATTCACCAATGAAAACAGTACAAATCCAGTTTAATTACCACCATGCTAAAAGTCCCCAAGTACTTAAGAATATGTGCATTAAAAAATAAATAAACAAGAAGGAGAAAGAGAAGAAATGGGGAGAAGAAAAAACAGATGAGAGATTTAAAGGGATGTACTTGCCTTTTTACTCTGGCCTTCAGGGCTCCTTGTTGCTGGGATGTCCAGTCCTAACTCTAGACCAAGAAACAGGAGGATTTTAGAGTGATTAGTAGTTTCTCTATTATCTATAATTATTAAACCATTCTCAACAGTGTATGTGAAAAATTAAAAAACCATCACAGGTGACTAAGACAGAGACTACAATACTTACACTATCTATCTCCCAGTTACCTACCCACAGGCTGAAGGGCCATTAAACTCTTAGGGCCACTGTCTCTATTATCACTATGATACTATGATATCACTATGATATCACTATGATACCAACTATTATCACTATGATATCACTATGGTCACAACCAAACCATCAGGTACTACACAGACTGCATGTCTCAGCTGAAATATGCTGGGCCTGGAGAAGCACTTATCCAGTGGGGGCACACCAGGAGGTGACACACATGTATCTGGGTGTGAGTTTGAATGAGTGATCAAATTCTCACGCCCACAGCTCCTCTGTCCCTCACTAGCACTGCAGTGTGTGGCCTCATGTCTTTTTGGGGGTGGAACAGGGAAGGGAATACACATTCCAGCTATACCATGGGGAAAGAGGGAGACACTTTGGGATTTTTTTCCCTGATTTCTGAGGGCCTTTTCTCGTTTCCCTCTGGGTTATGTTTAGACTTTCCTACTATCCACAGTTTTGCCGCCCCAAACTGTGGCCCAAGTCACCTCCTGGGCCTTTCTCAGTGTGAATGTTGAAAGCTTAGCCTTACCTCTTCAACCTCTAGCAAGATATGTTCAAAATTCAGACCTAAAAGAATAAAAAACAAGATTTGCCTGAGAAGGTTCAGCCTTTCCCTTCTGAGGGGAAGCCCTTAAGTAATATCAGCCCCGTCTCTCCCCTGTTCAACAACAACTCATGAGCCTTCTTCAGGAGCAGAAGGCAAATTCTTACCCAGGCCCACCTGCTTCCATGAAGTGTAGCACAGCACAGATACACAGAGAACAATAACCCAATATAATTTAATATAATACAATGTCAGAAGAAATGCCCACCATGAAATGTTTAAGCAATAAAGTTGCAGTTGGCAGGTGGCAGGTGGGTAGGAGACTCTAAGGATGGGCTGGGGAGTAGGTCCTGAGAAACTCCGTATACTGGTAGAGGTCAGGAGTGGGCAATCAGGCTTTGAAGAGACATATAAGCCAAAAATTACATCTGTGCAAACACACACAATTAAGATCACACCAGGTTGAGTGAGGTGGTTTAGGAATGACAGAAAGCAGAGGAAGAGGCTGAAAATGTGAAGGAGCTTTTCTGTAAACTGTTTCAAGAATAAATGCCAGCCACACCTCCAGGAAGTGTTCATAGCAACATTTCTTCAATTAACGGGCAAAGGTTCGAGGAGCAAGGACCAGATGAAGACCAGGCACTTCTGGGTCATTAATGTGAACCTGGCAACTCTGGATACCACCACTTTTCTCATGATGAATCAAAGGCACAGAGAGGTTCATTGCTGGGTTCAAGGTCAGATAGCTAACAAAGACTGGATCTGGGATTTAAATGAGGCCTTTGGCCTCCCAGGCCTGTGCCTAATGCTCAATGACTAAAAATCAACCTATTTGGTGATAAGTGAAATGAAAGTTATCTCTCCACATCCCTCAAGTTATTCTTTTTGGTTGGTATTTGCTCTGGGAGCTAGACATGACAGAAGAAAAATAAGAAAATGAAAACTCAGGAAAGCAAACACTTCTAAACTGATGAATGGTCATAAAAGAAAATGCAATATACACGAGGATGAAAATGCCATTTGGCAAAACCAGTAAGATGAGTCTAAAGACTGGCTTCAAATGCATCTGAGACAGAACAGGGCTACAAAAGAATCTCCTAATCTCTATTGAGGTGAGAAAAACAGAAAAAAATTAAACCAGAAAAAAAGAAAGGTCACAGACTGATTTCTAAATCACCGCTGAGTCCAAGACAAATGAGAAAGTCCGGCCCTGACCAATAAACCAGGGCTGAAACTGTGCACTTCAAATCTTGGGAAGGAGCCTGAGCCGTTCTATGTCCTAGACCCTTCTTACATCTGAGAAAGTCCTTGAATCCTTCTCAGAATAATGCTGTAAAATGCATGCCATAAAATTCATAGGATTTCAAACAACTACATAGAAATGCAGCTATCACAATATTTAATTTTTTTTGATATATTAATAGATGTGTCAGTATAAAAGTTTTTCTTTAAATGGCTACACATTGCTTGACACTCCTTCCATTGAGAGGTGGGGTCCACCATCTGTCTCCTTGATTCTGAGTGGACTTGTTTGAAACTAACAGAGCACAGAAGTAATTCTCTGTAACTTACAAAGCTGTCATAAAAGACCATGCAGCTTCCACCTTGATCACTGCAACACCCGCCTTTGGAGCCCTGTGCCTTGTAGTAAGTCTGACTACCACGAGACTGCCAGGCTCTGAGGAAGCCAAGGCCATATGGAGAAGTCATGTGCAGGCACTCCACTGGATAGTCACAGCTGAGCCCAGGCTTCCAAACATCCCAGCCCAGGCACCAGACACAAGGGAATGAGCCTTCAGATGGTTCCAGCCCCTAGTTGTTGTGTCTTCCCTGCTGAGGCCACAGACATTGTAGAATAGAGAAAAGCTGGCCATGCTTGTGTCCTGTCTTCATTCTTGATCCCTACAGAACCCATGAGCATAATATTTTGTTTGATCCACTAAATTTGGGTGTAACTTCTTATGCAACATAGTCCCTGGACCAACCATTTTAACACAGGAGTAACAACAGTGAGTGGCAGGTTGTCATTAGGAACCATCATTGGGAAGCAGTGATAACCATAAAGGCTACTTGGAGATGCTGTATTATGACATAAAAACTGCTATGGACTCTACTGCTAACAAAGTTCCATACCCAGGGAGCCTACATTTAGGACAGAAGGAAACACTCCATTTCAGTTAGATGGGGCTACCAAAATTTAGATGGGACTTTCTCATGGTCCTCTAAAATTTGGCTCATGGAACTGGGAGTAAGGACTCCTGAGTTAGAGGGAGCTAAAGGCCTCAAAATGCTAGTCATAAAGGAGCTGAGAGTCACAAACTCAAGTTTGGACAAGAAAAGAGAGAGGAGAGAAAAGAATGATAACTCAGCAGGGAGGTCAGAGGCTATACAATCAGAGTTTCCAGGCATCCAAGAAAAGGGACACCCATTTGAGTAATGGATTCAGTACAAAGATGTGGAGAAATATCAGGGGGAGACAGTGGTTAGTGCTGGATATTTCTGCAAGTCTCACATAACAACAAAAACTCAATTTAGTTTTAGGTACAGTGTCAGGAGCAGAGGGATGCTGAGGATTAAGGACAAGGCCTATAAAGAGTGTAAGGGCTGCTTTATAAAAAGCCCACATCAGGTCTCTCATCCAAACATATGAAATAAGTCCTATGAAAATAAGGGATCTACCAAGTAATGTTTTAAAAGAGCTGGGAAGGTGGTGTTATTACCATTATTGAAAGAGTCAAAACCAGGATTACATTTTTTTTATTGAAATATAGTTGATTTACAATGTTGTGTTGCTTTCTGCTGTACAGCAAAGTGGTTAAGTCACATATATACATACACATATATTTTTTATATTATTTTCCATTATGGTTTATCTCAGGATATTGAATATAGTCCCCTATGCTATACAGTAGGACCTTGTTATTTACAGGGTTACATTCTTTAAACAAAACAAAATCCCCAAACCTCCTTAGCTGGCTGTACCTTTCACAAAAGCCATTCTCTATATATCTGCCAAAAAATAAGATTTTAAAGAAACTGGGAATCATTACTAACAATAAAATACCCAAATCGGAAATTTATTTTCCTTTAAAAGAAAAAAATTCCAAAGTAACTTGCTGTGATTTTCACAGCCAGTTCTCAAATTAAGATTTTATGAACCCTGAGAAGTTGCCGTTAGGACAGCCAAAACTAAAATTTTGTTTCAGTGACAACAACAGCAACAAAATCCCAAAGCCACTGTAATCCGCTGTCCTTATCACAAGACATCCCACTAAATAATACAGCCAGCAAGAATGGAATTTTTTAAAGGTTGGGGCGCTACAGTATTAACACACTCTAAACCAGGAATTAATTTTATTTAATAAACCTGAACCCGTCGGCCAACCACCGCCCCCCCGCCCCCGCAGGGCGTTCTGAAACAACCTTTAACAAACCAACGAACCCTGCGAAAAAATAAAAGGGCGTTTTACCCGGGTGGGCTTTAAAAAAAATCCCCGTGTTTACTTTTAATCCCGAGACCCTGAGAGTCGGAGGTTGGGAAACCAAGTAGATTAGCCCAAGCGGCTAGGCCGCCCACCAAGTTCTGTCGGAAAGGGGAAGGGCCTGGCCGCAGCTCGGAGTTTACCACTCAGATTCCGAGCCGGAGTCCCGGTTCCCCCCTTGAGAGCCGACTTCCCAGGCGCGCTGCATGGACCCGGAAGACTTCCCGCCGCACGGCACCTCCCGCCCAGCCGGGCCCCTTGTCCAGCAGTCCCCTGCCAGGACAACCACAGCTTCGCTACCACGTTTAGTACAGTCCGCCAGGACTGCTTTTATTGGCCCGGCGCTCGTGGGGGCTTCTTGTGAGGGCGGGCTTCCGAAGGAAACGGTAGCCAATGGGAAACACGATCAACTGTTAATAGACAGAACACCGTTTCCAGGCAACGCAAAGGAGGAAGGCAAGAATGCAGGTATCCTCAAATATGTATAAACAGAGCTCTTAGTCAATGGATGTGCAAAGGAGGGGAGGTTTCGCTCACGCTGGCCAATAAGAAGCGTTTGCGGGCTTCCCTGGTGGCGCAGTGGCTGGGGGTCCGCCTGCCGATGCAGGGGAACCGGGTTCGTGCCCCGGTCCGGGAGGGTCCCGAATGCCGCGGAGCGGCTGGGCCCGTGGGCCATGGCCGCTGGGCCTGCGCGTAAAAAAGAAGTGTTTGCGGCCGACCCGCCTACAAACATTAACAAACGGTGTCCTGGGAGTCTCAGCTTCAGAATTCCTGCGCTGGGCACCCCACCCGGACTTTACAATCAACCCTTCGCGCTGTTTGCTCCTTCTCTGAGATTTACACCCGGCGCTGGAGACCCTCCGGCCTTGTCCAGGTGCTACGACCCCGTTAACTCCGAGACCGGACTTTGCACACAGCCGGTCTCATCACTGGGCTAATAAATCATAAGTAATAAAATTAAGGAAATGGACAAGGGGAGACATTAATGCAAGAAATCAAACAGACGCTTTCTGTGAAGCTGCTCTATGCAAAATCGAGCCCAGGGGCAGGTTGCACGTTTCTAACCAGCAATCAATACAGAGTGGGCAGGCAGCAGACATTGCATTTAATTCAAATTACAGCCATTTCAATGTTCTACAGCTTACCTCAGGTTCTGAGCGCAACGCTGCGCTTATAAGCAACAACCGACTGGTTTAATTTCAGCAAATTCCTTTTCGTGTGAGTATTTAAAATTTTTCCATTTCAAAGGGGTCGTTGGCCTTGCTGCATTTTTTTTTTCTTGGTCGCCTCAGAGACCCACGGTGCTTCTCGACTTTAATCTCCACCCACAGAGTCCAGAGCCCCATTCTTCCACTTGGAGACTGTTCCCAAAATAGTATTATTATAGTATATATAGTTTAGTATTATGCAGAAAATATGCATAAAATCCTTGCCATTCTTCGATATAGAACCCTACATTACAAGCTGGTGAAAACTGAGAATTTTAACCAGAATATGTTTTTCTTCTACTTGAATCCAAACATTTCTATCTCCTTTACAATTGTTGGGTAGAGTTTCAAAATCAAGCAATAAACTCCCTTAATTTTATCCTTATGTACAGTGCCCCCTCCACATATGTAGGATCAAATGCAGGCCACATCCTTCGTAGCACCGAGGATTGGGAGACTCACATCCCAGATTATCCACCTCAGTGCCTTCCAAGGTGTTAAAATCAAACTGCTCACGACAGAAAATGGATGCCTCAAGAAGTGACAGTGACCCAGCAATTCCACTTTTAGGTATATACTCAAGAGAAATGAAAACATACGTCCACACAAAATCTTGTACCTGAATGTTCTTAGCATTCATAATAGCCCCAAAGTGGAAACAACCCAATATCCATCAACCGATGAATATATAAATAAAGTGTGGTATGTCCAGACAAATGAATAATACTCAGCAATAAACAGGAATGAAGTACTGATACATGCTACTGTGAAACAGAATAAAGGAAATCTCATTTAAAATGGAGGCGGAAGGGGGAGACCTCACACACTACCACTTGATTTCAATTACACACCCCAAGAGGAAGTGGTACAGACCTGAAGGGGAAGAATTCTCCTTGCCCAGCAACAAGCCCAGCCAATGAGAAATGCTGCACCATGAACTCTTTCATCCAAAAGTTCAAAACAGCCCCTCCCAGCCTCCCCCTTTTTCTGTTCCTCTCATTTGCCAGTTGTACTTGCCTATAGTCTTTCCTATAACATGCTTGTCCTGAAATGCAGTTCTTTGCTTCTCCTGAGTAAGCCCATTTTGCTCATAAAATAACTGGCCATTTTATTTTTAAGGTCGACACTACACCATGGATGAACTTAGAAAACACTGTGCTAAGAAAAAGAAGCCAGTCACAAAGACCACATATCACGTGATTCCACTTACATGAAATGTCCAGACTAGACCAATATATAGAGACAGAAAGTAGATTAGTGGTTGTCCAGGAGTAGGGGAGTTGGGAGGAAATAGAAGAGTGGATCTGGGATTTCTTTGGGGGTAATGAAAATGTTCTAAAATTGTGGTGATGTTTGCATGACTTTGTGAATATACTAAAAGCCATTTAATTTTTTTTGTAACCTACTTGTTTTTTATTTGAGATATAGTTCATATTCCACAAAACTTACCATTCACCAATTTTAAAGTGTACAACTCAGTGGTTTTTAATATATTCACAGGGTTGTGGAAATACCATCACTTACTCCTGGGCATTTTCATGACCCCATAAAGAAACTCCATGCCATTAGTAGCCACTCCCCATTCCCTTTTTCCTAGCCCTGGAGACCAGTGATCTACCTTCTGTCTCTATGGATTTGCCTATTCTGAACACTGCATATAAATGCATATATGCAGTATCTGGATATTACATATATGCATGCATATGATTTGCATACATATGCAGCCTTGTGTTTTGGCTTCTGAGCAATAATGTTTTCAAGGTTCATCCATGTTGTAGTGTGTCGTCAGTGCTCATTCCTCTCTATGGCCAAGAAAGATTCCACTGTATGGAGAGACACATATTGTTTATCCATTCATCAGTTGACGGATATTTGTTCTCTTTTTTGTCTGTTAGGAATCATGCTGCTCTTAATATTCAGGTACACATTTTTGTGAACATATGTTTTCAGCTCTCTTGGGTATAAACCTGGCTGGTCATACGGTAACTCTACGTTTACTTTTTTGAGGAACTGCCAAACTATTTTCCAAATCTGCTGCGTCATTTTACATTCCCACCGGCAGTGTATGAGAGTTCTGATTTCTTGATATCCTGGACAATGCTTGTTATTGCCCATTTTTCTTTTCCTGTACTCATCCTAGTGGGTGTGAAGTGGTTTCGCATTGTGGGTTTGATTTGCATTTTCCTAGTGACTAATGAAATTGTGTATATTTTCACGTGCTTATTGAACTTTTGTATACCCTCTCTGGAGAAACATCCGTTCAAATCCTTTGTCCATTTTTCAATTGGGTTGTCTTCTTATTATTGAGTTGTAAGTGTTTTTTTATATATTCTGGTTAATACATACTTAGCAGATATATGACTTGCAAATATTTCCTTCCATTCTGTGGATTTTTTCACTTTCTTGAGAGTGTTCTTTGACACATGAAAGTTTTAAAATTTGATGAAGTCCCATTAATTTTTTTCCTTGGTTGCTTGTGGTTTAGATGTCATAGCTAAGAAATCACTGTGTACTCTAAGGTCATAAATATTTACATCTATGTTTTCTTCTTTGTTTTGTTTTGTTGGCTGTGCAGCTTGCAGGATCCCAGCTCCCCGACCAGGGACTGAACCCCAGGCCCTCAGCAGTGAAAGCGTGGAGTCCCAACCACTGGACTGCCAGGGAATTCTCACATTTTCTTCTAAAAGTTTTACAGGTTACATTTGGGTCTTTGATCAATTTGAATTAACTTTTGTATATGGTATTGTTAGGGATCCAACTTCATTCTTTTGCAGTGGTCCCAGTACCATTTGTTGAAAAGAATATTCTGATCCCATTAAATGAGCTTGTCACCCTAATTGAAATCAATTGCCTGTAGGTGTATGGGTTTATTTCTGGACTCTCTAATCTGTTCCATGAATCCACATGTCTATCCTGATGCCAGTACCACATTGCCTGGATTACTGTTACTTTGCAGTAAGTTCTGAAATTGGGGAGTGTGAGGTCCTCCAACTTTGTCCTTATTCCAAGGTTGTTTTGATTATTCTGGGTCCCTTGCATTTCCTAGTGAATATTAGGATCAGCTTGTCAGTGTGTTTTTCCTCACTTTGCTTTCTTTCACTCAGTGTCTCCTGGGGGTGGGTCCACATTACTGTAGGAACCGTCCTGCGGTTTCTAGCGATGGCAGTTCACTCCTCTGAAAGGAGGGACTAACTCATGTCACGTGGTTATTCTTGGTTTCGTGGTCAAGACAAGAAGGTCTACCTTCGTGTCCATGAGAGGCAGCTGAGGGTACCGGCGCCCCTCCCTAAATGGCAGAGGGAAGCCCTAACTTGGCCGCGGGGCATTGTCAACCCAAAGCCGAGTCCGGGAAGGGCCGGGTGCCCCAGAGGCCGCCCCACGGAGCACCGCAACCGAGCAAGAGCGCCCTAAAAGCCATTTAATTTTACACTTTCAGTGGCTGATTTGTACGGTATGTGAATTATATCTCAATAAAACAGTGTCTATCTTTTTATATAGTATTTCCTCCAAAGTCCACAATTTTTTTTTTGTAATTGACAAAAAAATGAAGATTTAGTTCGTGTCATTTCAGATGCCCTAGGACCATTTTATTCTACCATTATTTCTAAAACATCTCCGTGGAGTTTTCCCACTAGTTCCTAAAGAATTTTACTCTTTTTAAGGTTTCATCAGAATTTTTTTAAGGAAACAAAGTATATATTTAGTGATCTGAGACAAGTGAATGAACTTATGATCTGCAGAAGCCAAAAACAGATAATATTTTTAAAACCCTCATTCTTATATCTGCATCTTTAGTGTCCTTGAATTATATACAAGAATTGTGACTTCTATGATTAAAAATAAATGCGTATGACAAGGATTCAATAAAGGATAGGCACTAATAAACTGTACTCCATACTTACTGGGGTGAGGTCTTTAAAGTTGCTACTACAGTAAGAAAAAAGAAAAAGAAAAGGCAGAGAAACTGCATTGGCCAACAAGATGCTAAAATCTACCTAAGTCAGTTATTCAGCACACACACACTAAATGGATGTATAAAATGGTCAACACAGTCTCCTTGAATATAACCCCTTATTAATAGGTCCGTGGAGTAAGAGATGGTGTTCTACGGAGTCAGGGATGGGAGAATATGCATTATCAGTGATGGGGTGTCTGTGAAATCAGTGAAGGGGCTACGTGAAGGCCAGACCTGTGGGGTTATTGATCAGGATCTGTGTGTCAGTGATGGGGATTGTGTAAGGTCAGTGAGTCAGTATGTGTTCGGGGTCCGGCCAAGTGCACCGATACCACCCACCACTGGGTGCGGTCTGGAAGGACAGTGACACCTCGGAGTGAAGGGCGGGGTTGGTGGTGTTTTTTTAGAGACGGCAGACATCCGAACACCGGAGGCTTTTAGGAAGCAGTTTTTGTCTGGGTCGCATCAGGGTCCAATGGGAGACCTGGTGGGAGGTACTGCCGGGCTGTAAATAACTGGTGAAGGCGGGGCCTCTCAACAACAAAGGAGCCAATTGGAGGCCTGGGATGCTAGGCCATTGCTGTGAGTGACCGGCAGGGACAAGCCCTCCCCAAAACAGAGGGCCCCTAGGAAAGAAATCTGTGAACCAGCGGACACTGAGACATTGCTATGGGAACAAAGGGCCTTTCAGGTCCAGGATCAGATCCTCTCTCTGACGATTTCTCTTTGTCTAACTGGCGAACTTTCGTCCAGCGCGTCCCCATGAGGGTCCAGCGTGCCGTCTCCCGCCGTTTTCTCTAATCTGGGGGCTATGTGTTTTCCTACGTCACTGCGCGAGTCTCACTCGTCTCCTACCCCAGGCATTTGCCGCGTGTTGCTAGACATGCCCTCTCTCGCTCTACCCAAGAGAGCAGTTGGGATTTGGGGGAAGGGGGCAGGTGCGGGGTAGCTATGGCGGGGTGGGGTTGGGGGAGGGGAAGAGAACAGAGTCCTTTACCACACCGTAGCCCACTTAGATTCCCCTGTCTGTGACAGGAGAATCATCTTTTCGCAGGGTTTTAAATCTGAGGCACTTGGGGAGAGGGCAGAGTTGCAGCATGGCAAAGTTGGGGATTGGAACGGTGGGAGATGTGTCAATGTGAGTCGGTATCATTATTCCTGGCACCCTATATTTGCCTGCTCAGGTTTCCCAGTCTGTACCAGGTGCACCGCTGACCCGCAGGGGTCTGAGGGGAAGTCAGTCCCAAGTCTCTGCTCCCCTGGGCTGGACTGGAATTTGGTCCCAGAGGCTTCAATCTCAACGTACACATCCTGGGTGGAGGGGATAGTGTCTTCCGACTTTTAAATATTCAGTTTTTGCATAGTTACATTTATCAGTCTCTTCCTTTATGGATCCTGGGTTCTCTTTCTTATATGCAAAGATATCCTCGTGCTTAGATTTTTAAAAAAAACTTTATGTTCACCTAATTCTGTTATAGTTTTGATTTTTTAATTTCCCTTGGAATTTATTTTGGGGTACGGTGTAAGGTAGAGATGTAACTATTTTTTTCCCAGATGGATAAACAATTGTCCAAACACCATTTACTGAAGAGTCATCTTTTCCCCCTCTCTTCCATGTTTGTTACTCTCCCAATAACACAATGAAGTTCTGCAGACTATCTGACTTCTGATAGGGCAAGTCCTTCCATTATGTAATTATCTTCCAAAACTTTTCTGGCTCTTCTGGCCCATTTTGTCTTGCAAATGAGTATCAGGATGGGCTACTCAAATTCTACTAAAGAAACGATGCTGGGATTCTGATTGAAATGGCCTAGAATTTATAGAATATTTTAGAAAGAACTGACATTTTAACATTAAATCTACCTATTGGGAATTATGGTATCTGTTTCCTTTTATTCAAGTCTTCTATGTCTTTCAGTAAAATCTTATACTTTTATTCAAGTAGATCTTCCATAATTCTTTTTAGACCTATTCTGGCTTTATTCTAAGACCTATTCTTAGACCTATCCTAAGTTTTTATTTAGTTTTATAATGATATATATTGTGATTATTACATTTTCTAAGTAATTGTTACCTGTGTGTATTTTTTAGTGCTGATCTTTTTTAAAATTAATTTTTATTTATTTATTTGGCTGTGCCGGGTCTCGGCTGCAGCATGCGGGATCTTCGTTGCGGCATGCAGGATCCTTAGTTGCGCGTGCGGGATCTTTAGTTGCGGCATGCATGTGGACTCTCAGTTGTGACATGCTAACTCTTAGTTGTGGCATGTGGGGTCTAGTTCCCTGACCAGGGATTGAACTGGACCCCCTGCTTTGGGAGCTCATAGTCTTAGCTGCTGGACCACCAGAGAAGTCCCTAGTGTTGATCTTATTTGTTTTAAGAATATAAAACATATACAGAAATAGTTTCGTTTTGTGTATATAAATTATACATATTGTTTTATATCTGGTTTGATTAGTTAACATTATCTCTTGGGAATTTTTCCATCTTGGTACATATAGATATTATATTTCTGGTTTCTTTTAAGCTGCATATTGTTTCATAGTAAAAATGAGCCATGGGATTGGCTGGGCCTCTGCCGCGGTAGGTGGCTCCGAGAGGTAGGGACGTAGGTGGGCCGCATCGCGCCGCCTCCACCTCCAGTCGGTAGCTTTGCCTCCCTCTCCTGTTCTGCCGCGGGCCCACGATGCCGCAGTACCAGACCTGGGAGGAGTTCAGTCGCGCAGCAGAGAAACTCTACCTCGCAGGCCCTATGAAGGCACGTGTGGTTCTCAAATATAGGCATTCTGATGGGAGTTTGTATATTAAAGTAACAGATGATTTAGTTTGGTGTATAGAACAGGCCAAGCTCAAGATGTAAAGAAGATTGAGAAATTCCACAGTCAACTAATGCAACTTATGGTGGCCAAGGAATCCACAGTGTTGCCATGGAAACGGACTGAATGGTTTGAAATGAAGACTGTCATGTTCTTAGGAAGTAGATATCTTTTGAATTTGAGAAAGTGTTGGGACAGAAAATACTTTATGTAACTAAGTGGGCTATTCAGAAGCCAAGAGATCATTTTTTGTACTTTGTTTTTAATGTTTACTTTAGAGAGCTAGGAATGTAAATGCTTTCAGTTAGAAAACCTTTATTTTTGGAAATGGAACAAGGAATGCCTCTATCTTGGAAACTTTTTGCAGATCGTTTGATGTTAGGCAAAATAAATAATTACTCTCTGGTAAGTTTGTATCAGTAATTTGAAAATGAGCTTTCAAGAAAAGCCAATTCTTCCTTAAATTTAATTAATCTGTCTTTAAAATAAAATTAAATGTAACCATTTTGCTGGATTGATATATTTCTTTTGGAGCATGAATTGTGTGCTGTTGATGATCAGCAAATATAAAATATGGTAACTGGAATTAACTGTGCACAGCAGTATAGCTGATTATATATGGTAGTGTAGTCTCAATTATATCTAAAAATAACTATGAAAACAAGTATGCTTTACCTTAAACTTTACAAATTTAAACTACATATTTTGTTGTTGTTGTTTTTTAACATCTTTATTGGAGTGTAGTTGCTTTGCAATGGTGTGTTGGTTTCTGCTGTATGGCAAGGTGAATCATCTATACTTAAACATGTGGCCCCGTATCTCCTCCCTCTTGCATCTCCCTCCCACCCTCCCTATCCCACCCCTCTGGGTGGACACAGAGCACCAAGCTGATTTCCCTGTGCTATGCGGCTGCTTCCCACTAACTATCTATTTTACGTTTGGTAGTGTATGTGTGTCCATGCCACTCTCTCACTTTGTCCTAGCTTGCCCTTCCCCCTCCCCGTGTCCCCAGGTCCATTCTCTACGTCTGTGTCTTTGTTCCTGTCCTGCCCCTGGGTTCTTCAGAACCTTTTTTTTTTTTTTAAGATTCCATAAACTATATTTTTAAATACAAGGGATTCATAGTATCATTAACTTGTTGAGCAAAGACTTAACTTTGAATCTAATTTTCAGTGCTCAGAAACATCTGCCATTACTTTAAATGCATGAACAGAACACTCACTAATGGACTGAAACCACCATATTACAGAAATATCTGCCACCTATATTTTCTCAGAAGGGCTAAGGATCATTTGAACTGTTAAATTTTTGCATACCTCTATGACACCCCAACCCATTTCTCTCATTACTTAACCAAGGTGTTAAGCATGACTGTCACAACTGTTCTCCATTAAACCAGAAGTATGATATTATTTGATATTTATCTTATATTTGTAACCTGAATTTTATCACCTAAATATAATGTTCACATGTTGATTCCTATATTAAAATATTTTTTGTTAGGAAAAAAAATGAGCCATGGTTATTTACCCATTCCTGTACTGGTGGATATTTAAATTATTTTCAATGCTTTGTTTTCACTGAAAACACTGTACTGAGCATTTGTTCTAGGTGGAATTGCTCACTGAAGAGTCTGTGAATTTCAGCTTTTAATGGGCACTGAGACTGTCTGGATAAATGTTCTTTCCCAGAAGCCACCCATGAGGGTGCCTTTTTCTACCACAGCTGCCAACACATGACCACTCAGAACGATTTGTGGCCCCTTGGACCATTAGTCTGCAGCTTCAGGGTATAGACTATGTTTTCCTCCCCTTCTTCTTGGCTGCTCTTTCCTTTTAGAATTTCTATGAGATGAGAATACAATAGACCTTCAGATTCCTCCATGACCTTCAGCTGTTGCTTCATACTTGCCATTTGCACTGCATCCTGGCAAATTCCTCAGATCTATCTTCCTGTTTAACATGTCCAACTTAAACTGTATTTATTCTTCCATCCAGCCCACTTACTATACTGTTTTTATTTCAGTGATTTCACTTTTTATTTCCAAGTTATTTTGCTGATCAGTTTTAAAGAAGTAATAACCTCTCACATCTCTCTGAGTAATTAGACTCATTCTAACATTCTGACCTATTTGCTTTATTAGCCCTATCCCCTGGTTCTATAATTGTTTAACTTTTTAACTACAAGCTACGCTGAATGTTGCAAAAATAGTACAGAGAGTTTCTGCGTGGTAACATCTTCCCCCAAATGTTAACATAGGAAATAATTATAGCACAATTATCAAAACCAAAATATTAACATTAGACAATACAAAGTGGTTTTCTCCTAATAGGATATTTATACTTAACATATCTGTGTACTTATGATTTAAACTCACTACTCCCTTCATTTTCAAGGATCCTATCTATTTTGTTTTCCTCTTCTTTTCTTTCCTGCCTTTGGTTCTACTCATTTGTTTAGTTTTTTTCTCCTCTAGTGGTATAGAATTTTAATCTCCTTTTGCCCTATTTATTTATTTATTTATTAACATCTTTCTTGGAGGATAATTGCATTACAGTGGGCTGTTAGTTTCTGCTTTATAACAAAGTGAATCACCTATGCCATATTTAACATTATTCCTTGCTTTCTATTTGTTTGATATTTTAATATTGCTATACCTGAATCTTTTAACATTTTCCTGTGATATCTTTTTAAAAAATCCCTGTATTTGCAACCTGTACAAGTCTGTTTTAGTTGTTCCTTAAAAACAGCATGTAGCTCAAAATTTCTTTTCCAATCTTAGAATCTTTGTCTTTCCATCCAATAACTCAACACATTATTTTATTGAATTAATAATAATAGTAACATTAATTTGAACAATTATGATGTGTCAGGACTATGTGTAGTATTTTACATTGGTTATAACAATGGATTATACCATTTCATCCTAAGAAATGTACAATTATTCATGTTTTTTAGATGTGAAAAGTAAGACCAGAAAAGGTACTAGAAAGCTTTGCCCAATGTTACACAGAAAGTGGAAAGCAAGAATTTGTACCCACAAAGACTGGCTTCCAAGTCCACAAGCTTAGTCACTGTGATATATTGCTACTTTTGGACTCATTTTTTAAAAATTCTGCTTTTCTTTTTCCCTATACCTTCAGGCATTTTTGATCAGTTTTCTTCCTCCATTTATTTAATTCTATATGGAAAAGTCAGTATTCCCCCCTCAAGCTACATCCTCCGACCCAGTTCAAATATTGAATATTGGGCTTCCCTCGTGGCGCAGTGGTTAAGAATGTGCCTGCCAATGCAGGGGACATGGGTTTGAGCCTTGGTCCGGGAAGATCCCACATGCCAAGGAGCAACTAAGCCCATGCATGTGCCACAACTACTGAGCCTGCGCTCTAGAGCCCGTGAGCCACAACTAATGAGCCCGAGTGCCACGACTACCAAAGCTCGCGTGCCTAAAGCCTGTGCTCCGCAACAAGAGAAGCCACCACAATGAGAAGCCCATGCACAATAAAGAGTAGTCCCCGCTCACCACAACTAGAGAAAAACCCATGCGCAGCAACGAAGACCCAACACAGCCATAAATAAATAAATAAATAAATAAATAAATAAAATAAATGAATAAAAAGAAAGTACAGTTCATCCACCGGGGAAGGTGGGAAGGAAATTAATAGAAACTGTCCCTGGAAAAGCTCAGACAGACAAAGACTTTCTAGACAAAGACCTAATAGGCAAAGACTTTAAATCAATTACTTTATATATGTTCAAAGAGTGAAAGGAAACCACAAGAACAATGTTTCACCAAATAGAAAATATCAATAAAGAAAAAGAATTTACAAAAATGAACTACATAGAAATTCTGGAGCAGAAAAGTACAATAATTGGTATGAAAAATTCACTAGAAGATTCAATAGCGGATTTGAACAGGCAGAAGAAACAACTGACAAACTTGAAGATAAATCAAATGAAATTATCCAGTCTGAGGAGCAAAAAGAAAAAGAAAAAGAAAAATGAATAAGAGAACTGTGGGACGTTTTCAAGCATACAAACATACATAAAATGGTAGTCTCAAACTGGGTAGGGGAGAGGAAGAAAGAATATTTGAAAGTAATGGCCAAAAACTTTCCAAATTTGATGAAAAACATGGATCTATACATTTAAGAAGCTCAAGAAACTCGAAATAGGACAAATTGAAAAAGATTCACAGGCAGACACGTTATAATCAAATTGTTGAAAGCCAAAGATAAAGAGAGAATACTTAAAGCAGTAAGAGAGAAGCCATTCATCATGTATACGGAATCATTAACAAAATTAACAGCTGATTTCTCATTAGAAACCATGAAGGCCAGAGGCAATAAGATGACATATTCAAACTGCTGAAAAAGAAAAACCAAAATTGTCAGTCAAGATTTCTACAACCAGTTAAACTATCCATCAGAAATAAAGAAGAAATTAAGATGGTCCCAGATGAAAGTTCATCAGTATTGACCTGCCCTTCAGGGAATGCTAAAGAGAGCCCCTCAGGCTGAAACAAAATGACACTAGACAATAACCCAAATCCACATGAAGAAATAAAGAATGCCAGTAAAATAACTACATAGATAAATACAAAAGTCAGTATTAGTGTATATTTGGTCTATAACTCATTTTGACCCCTATATGAATTAAAAGACAACTGCGTGGGGACTTCCCTGGTGGTTCAGTGGTTAAGACTCCATGCTCCCAACACAGGTGGCCTGGGTTCAATCCCTGGTCAGGGAACTAGATCCTGCATGCTGTAACTAAGAGCTCACATGCCGCAACTAAAGATCCCACATGCTGCAACAAAGGTCCCACACGCAGCATCAAGGATCCCGTGTGCCACAACTAAGACCTGGCACAGCCAAATAAATAAATAAATAGTTTTTTAAAAAGCCAACTGCATGAAAAATCATTATAAATCTATATTGATGGGCACACCTGTAAAAAGATGTAATTTGTGACAATAATAAAAAGAGGGCATAGAGCTGTAAAGGAGCAGAGTTTTTGTATACTACCGAGGCAAAGTTGGTATTAATTCAAACTAGATTGTTATAAGTTTAAAATGTCAATTGTAGGGAATTCCCTGGTGGTCTAGTGGTTAGGACTCAGCACTTTCACTGCTGGGGCCCAGGTTCAACCATAGCTGGGGAACTAAGAGCCTGCAAGCCACACTGCACGGCCAAAAAATAATAATAATAAATAAAATAAAATGTCAATTGTAATCCCAAGAAATCACTAAGAAAAAAATATATATATATACAGAAAGAGAAATGAAGAGGGAATCAGAATGGTACACTACAAAAAAATTCGATTAAAAATAAAAAATGGCAATAATGAAGGAATTTGAGGAACAAAACATGTATAACATATGAAACAAATAGCAAATTGGCAGAAGTCCTGTCTTATCAGTAATTATTTAAATGAAAACAGATTAAACTCTCCAATTAAAAGGCAGAGATTGGCAGACAAGATTTTTTAAAAGATCTAATTATATGCTGTCTACAAAAGACTCACTTTAGATGCAATGACAGTTTCAAAGTGAAAAGATGGAAAAAGACATTTTATGCAATTAATAATTCAAAGAGATTTGGAATTGTTATAATATTAGACAAAATAGACTTTAAACCAGAAAACATTACAAAAGACAAGGACATTATATATTAATTAAAGTGTCAACCTATCAAAAGATATAACAATTGCAAACATACATGCAACTAACAACAGAACCCCAAAATATATGAAGTAAAACTGACAAGATTGAAAGGAGAAATAATTCAATAATAATGGCTGAAGACTTCAATACCCCACATCCTTTAATGGACACACGAGATAGAAGATCAACAAGGAAATAGAAGAATTGAATAACACTATAAACCAACTAGACTGAACAGACATATATAAAACACTCCATCCAACATCAGAATAAACAATTTTCTCAAGTGTACATGAAATATTCTTCAGGACAGACAATACATTATATCACAAAACAAGCTTCAATAAATGTATAAACTCTGAAACCATACATAGTATCTTCTCTGACCAAAATGGAATGAAATTAGAAATCAACAGCAGAAGAAAATATGAATATTCACAATACATGGAAATTAATTCACATTCTTAATCAAAGAAAAAAATCACAACAAATTTAGAAAATACTTTGAGGTAAATGAAGACAAAAACACAACACACTAAAATTTATGGGCTACAGCTAATGCAGTACTCAGAGGGAAATTCATACCTATAAACTGCTACATTAAAAGGAAGAAAAATTTCAAATCAATAACCTAAACTTCCACCTTAAGGAACTAGAAAAAGAAGAGCAAAGAAATGTAAAGTAGGAAGCAGAAGGAAGGCAATGATAAATATCAGAAAGGATATAAACAAAAAATAGAAAAACAGTAGAGAATCAACAAAATCAAAAGTTAGTTCCTTGAAAATATCAACAAAATTGGTAATCACAGACTAAGAAAAAAAGGGAGGAGATTCAAGTTACTAATATCATGAATGAAAGAGGAGACATTACTACTGAACTTACAGAAATAAAAAGGATTATAAAATAATATTATGAACAATTTTATGGTAACAAATTAGATGACCTAGATGAAATGGGAAAATTCCTAGAAACACACAAACTATCAAAACCTATTCAAGAGAAGTATGCCTTTCTATGACAAGAGATTGAATCAGTAAACAAATAACTTCTGTTATGGACTAAACGTTTGTGTCTCCCACAAAATTAATATTGAAGCCCTAACCTCCAACATGATGGATGATATTTGGATGTGGAGTCTTTGGGAGATAATTAGGTTTAGATGAAGTCATGATGGCAGGGTGCCCATGATTGGACTAGTTAGAAGAAGAAACCAGAGAGTGCACCCTGTCTCTCCCTCTCTCTCTCTCTCTCTGTCTCTCTTCTCTGCCATGTGAGGATACAGCAAGAACAGACACCATATCTGCTGGCCCCTTGATCTTGGACTCCCCAGCTTCCAGAACTGTGAGAAGTAAATGTTTTTTGTTTAAGCCACCCAGTTTATGGTATTTTGTTATAGCACCTTGAATTGACTGAGACAACTTCTAACAAAGAAAAGTTAAGAATCAGATGGCTTCGCCAGTGAATTCTACCAAACATTTAAAGAAAAATTAACAATACTTCTCAAATTTTCCCCTCAAAAAGATAAGGAGGGAACACTTCCTAACTCATTCTATGAGGCCAATATTACCCTCATATCAAAGCCACTTATATACATCACAGAAGAGAAAAACTACAGACCAATATTGTTTATGAATATAGATGCAAAAATCCTCAACAAAATACTAGCAAATTGAATCAAGCAGCTTATTAAAAGAATTACTGTATGCACCATGACTAAATGGAATGTATCCCAGAAATGCAAGGCTGGTTCAATACTGGAAAATCCATTAATGGAATACATTATATTAACAGAATGAAGGAAAAAGGGCATGTATGGAAATACCTATAACTAATATCACACTTAATGGTGAAAGCTTTCCCTTCTAAGACAAGAAACAATACAAGAATATCTGCTCTCAACAGGTCTCTTAAACATTGTCCTGGAAGTTCTAGTCAGGGCAACTGGGCAAGAAAAAGAAATAAATGGTATCCAAATTGAAAAGGAAAAAATAAAACTATCTATTCACAGATAATATGATCTTATAGAAAACTCTAAAGAATCCACTAAAAAACCATTAGAGCTAATAAACGAGTTCAGCAAAATTGCAGGATACAAAATTGATATACAAAACTGAGTTGTATTTCCATACACCAGCAATGAACCCAAAAATGAAATTAAGAAAACAATTCCATTTACAATAACATTAATAAGGTACTTAAGAATAAGTTGAACTAATGAGGTATAAGACTTGTACACTGAAAACTACAAAACATATTGTTGAAAGAAATTAAAGAAAACCAAATAAACAGAAAAGCATCCTGTGTTCATGGACTAGAAGACTTAATGTTGGTAAGATGGCAATACTCCCCAAAGTTCCTGCAGAGTCAGTGCAATCCATATCATAATCCCAATAGCCTTTTTTGCAGAAATGGACAAGCTGACTCTAAAAGTCATATTGTTATTGCAAAGGAATAGCCAAAAATATCTTTTTTCTTGAAGAACAAAATTGGAGGACTCACATTTCTTGTTTTCAAAACTTACTACAATGCTACAGTAATCAAACCAGTATGGTACTGGCACAAAGACAGACATATAGATCAATGGAATTGATGTTGGTTTTTTTTTTTTTGGCCATGGTGTATGGCAGGCAGGATCCTAGTTCCCTGACCAGGGATTGAACCCGGCCCCTGCTGTGGAAGTGCAGAGTCCCAACCACTGGACTGCCAGGGAAGTCCCAGCTTAGTGGAATTGACTTTAGAGTCCAGAAATAAACCCATACATATGGTCAACTGATTTTCAGGAAGGGTTCAAGACTAGTCAATGGGGAAAGAATAGTCTTTTCAACAAATGGTGCTGGGACAATGGGTATCAACATGGAAAAGAACTAATATGGACTTCTACCTCATACTATATACAAAAAGTGATTAAAATGGATCAAACATAAATGTAGGAGCTAAAACTATAAAACTCTTAAAAGGAAAAATAGGTATAACTTTTTGTGACTTTGCATTATGTAACTATTTCTTAAATATGACAGCAAAAGCACAAGCATCAAGAGAAAAGAATAAATTGGACTTCATCAAAATTAAAAACTTTTACACATCAAAGGACACCAACAAGAAAACGAAAACACAATCCAAAGAATGGGACAAAATCTTTCCAAATAATATATTCATAAGGGCCTGGGATTATATAAATAACTATTGCAACTCAAACGCAAGAAGATAAACAATCCAATTTAAAAATGGGCAAAGCACTTGAATAGACATTTCTCTAAAGAAGATATACAAATGGCCAGTAAACACATAAAGAGAAGTTCAACATCATTAGTAATTAGGGAAACGTAAATCAAAATCACAGTAAGATACCACTTCACAGCCACTAGCATGGCTATGATTAAAAACAAAATAAACAAACAAACAAAATATGGGAAATGACAAGTGTTGCTGAGGATGTGGAGCAAGTGGAGCAAGTGGGACCCAAATACATTGCTGATGGCAAGATTAAATGGATCTGTGGAAAACAGTTCAGCAGTTCCTCAAACAGTAAAACAGAATGATCATATGACCCACTAATTCTACTCCTCCATATATACCCAAAAGAATTAAAAGCATATGCTCAATGAAAAACTCGTATATGAATGTTTATGGTAGCATTATTCATAAAACCCCAAAACTGGAAAAAATCCAAATGTCCGTCAACTTAAAAATGGATTTTAAAATGTTGTATATCCATACAATGAAATATTATTTGGCCATAAAAAGAATGAAGTACTAATATATGCTACAACATAAATGAACCTTGAAAACATTATTCTAAGTGAAAGAAGCCAGACATAAAAGGGCACATGTTGTCTGACTCCTTTTATATGAAGTGTCCAGAATAGGCAAATCTATAGCAACAGAAAGTACATTAGTGGTTGCCAGAGGCTGGGGGAGGGGGAAAATGAAAAGTGACTGCTTAATAGTAATGGGGTTTCTTTCTGGCCTGATGAAAATATTCTAGAATCAGACAGTGGTGATGATTGTACAACATTGTGAATATATTAAAAACTATTGAATACTATACTCTGAAATGGTTAAAATGGTGAATTTTGTTTTCTGAATTTTACCTTAATAAAAAAAATTTTTAAACAGAGTGATTCTTTGGAAAAACATTTTAAACAAATCTTTATTTTTTGAAGGTATAAAGATGACACAATATCCTAGTCTAGGATTTACTTTAAAATACTTCAGGACTGTGTGTGAGGGAGCAGGGTGGAATAGAGTAAACAAAATTCATCATGAATTGATTACTGAAGCTAGATGATGGGGACATGAGTGTTTGTTACACTGTTCCATTTCTGTATTTGTTTGAAATTTTCCAAGTACATGTAAAAATCCAAAGTACAAGACAATTAAGCCCAGTGTTTTACAAGTTTTAAAATACCCATCAAGGGACTTTCCTGGTGGTCCAGTGGTTAAAACTTTGCCTTCCAATGCAGGGGGTGCAGGTTCAATCCCTGGTTGGGGAACTAAGATCCCACATGTCTCGCGGCCAAAAAACCAAAACATAAAACAGAAGCAATTTTGTAATAAATTCAATAAAGACTTTTAAAAAAATGGTCCACATTGAAAAAAATCTTAAAAAATAAATAATTAAAAAAAATACCCATCAATTCTTCTCCAAAGTATATACCCAAGAGAAATTAAAGGATATGTCCACACAAAGGTGTGTACCCAAATGCTCACAGCAGCTTTATTCATAACGAACAAAACCTGGAAAACCTGGAAATAACCCAAATGTAAACGTCCATCAACAGGTGAATGGACAAACTGTGGTTCATTCAAATAATGGAATACTACTCAGTAATAAAATGAATGAACCTCTGAATACATGCAACAACATGGATGCAGACATTGAGTGAATAAAGTTCTATATGAAAGATTACATATTGCGTAATTCCACTTATATGATATTCTATAACTTGCAAAATCAATCTATGGTTTTAGAAGTCAGGATAGCGACTCCCTTTGTGGGGTAGTGAGTGGAAAGAAGCATGCAGAGGTCTTTTGGGAGGGCTGAAAATGTTCTATTTCTCCATCTAAGTGCTGTTGATCTGTCCTCTTTTCTATATAAATACTAATAAATGCCATACATCATTAAGCCTGATCCATGTTGTGCACCTCAGCACCCATGCCCTGGCACTCTCCCTGGCTGTGGAAGGCACCTGCATGTGCAGAGCCCAATCCTGGAAGCCTCTCCCTACAGTGCACTTTCTGGTGCGTCTGCAGGTGGACTCTCTGACTGAAGCCCTTCCCACACACAGCACAGGGGTAGGGCTTCTCCCCTGTGTGCACCCTCTGGTGCCTCTTGAGGGCCGAGCGATGCCTGAAGTCCCTCCCACAAGCCTCACACCTGTAGGGCCGCTCTCCCGTGTGGACCCTCTGGTGGATACCCAGGTCCTTGCTCCAGCTGAAGCACTTCCCACAGGCCTCGCACCGGAATGGCCTCTCCCCAGTGTGAACACGCTGGTGCAGGTAGAGGCTGGCTCTCTGGCTGAAGCCCCGGCCACATGTGTCACACACATAGGCCTTGTCTCCTGCGTGGTCCTGCTGGTGTCGTGCCAGCGTAGAGCGAGAGGTGAAGCCCCGGTCACATACCTTACAGGCATGGGGCTTCCTTCCTGTGTGGACACTCTGGTGGATCTGCAGGGCTGCCCTGCGGCTGAAGTCCTTGCCACAGTCAGAGCACCTGAAGGGTTTCTCACCTGTGTGGATGCGCTCGTGGATAGAGAGGTTGGAGCTGCGGCTGAAGTCCTTCCCGCACACACCACATCTGTACGGCTTCTCGCCTGTGTGTATTCGCCGATGGATGGACAGGTTGGAGCTACGGCTGAAGTCCTTCCCACATTCCTCACATGTGTGAGGTTTCTTTCCCATGTGGTCCTTCCTGTGCCTTCTCAGAGCAAATTCTGAGTTGAAGACTCTGGAACACTCCATGCAGCGGTAGGGCTTGCCTCCTGGAAGGAGCACAGGAAGGTTAAGGTCTGTTGTCCTTTCACTGAAGGCTCTTCCACTCCCATCATATGGAGAGGACTTCTCTCCCTTACGGGTTCACGGGTGAATTAGAAGGTTTCTGAGCTGGCTGAAGTCTTGGCCACACTGGGGATAGCTATAGGATTTTTCTCCTGGAGATACTGGCCAAGAGAGAATCCCATCATTCTCATCCCTGACTCCTGGGACAAAGAAAATTAGATGACAAAAGTGAGCAGAGGTTTTGTCTGAGGCTGCACGGTACTCCTGGACATACTTCGGCAGTACTGGTAAAGCAAAGAAGCTTCACTGAGTGAAGAAGTGTTGCTGCTGGTCTCTGTCCTCCTGACATCAGGTTTTTCATTTTTGCTTCAAGGGGAATGGGACGATACTGGGGACCTTTTCCTTAGTCAAGGAAACTAAATGTTACTAGAAACACCAAGTCAAATTCTATGAGCTACAAATGGGTTAATGTTGTCAAAGTATGATTATCAAAAAGTTAAAAATATAACTTTCATACAATTATGGAGTGAACAACTGTCAAAATTTTAATGAGGAACTAAGAAAATGGTAATGCTGGTTCCAAGTGAATTTGAGAAGCTTGGGCATTTAATGCTTTCATAAAAAAAGATATGTGGGGGGACCTTCAAGATGGCGGAGGAGTAAGACGTGGAGATCACCTTCCTCTCCACAAATACATCAAAAATACATCTACATGTGGAACAACTCCTACAAAACACCTACTGAACACTGGCAGAAGACCTCAGGCTTCCCAAAAGGCAAGAAAATCCTCATGTACCCGGGCAGGCCAAAAGAAAAAAAGCAAAACCAGAGACAAAAGAATAGGGATGGGACCTGCACCTCTGGAAGGGAGCTGTGAAGGAGGAAAAGTTTCCACACACTAGGAAGCCCCTTCACTGGTGGAGATGGGGGGTGGGCATGGGGGGGAACCTTCGGAGCCACAGAGGAGAGCGCACCAACAGGGGTGTAGAGGGCAAAGCAGAGAGATTCTCGCACAGAGGATTGGTTCCGAAAAGCACTCACCAGCCCAAGAGGCTTGTCTGCTCACCCACTGGGGCAGGTGGGGGCTGGGAACTGAGGCTCAGGCTTCAGAGGTCAGACCCCAGGGAGAGGACTGGGGTTGGCTGCGTGAACACAGCCTGAAGGGGGCTAGTGCGCCACAGCTAGCCAGGAGGGGGTCCGGGAAAAACTCTGGACCTGGCTAAGAGGAAAGAAACCATTGTTTCAGGGTGTGCAAGGAGAGGAGATTCCTTCCTTGTCTGCCCACAGAAGGCAGAAAACTGCCTAAACAAGCTCCAGAGATGGGTGCGAGCCGCGGCTAACAGCTCGGACACCAAAGACGGGCATGAAATGCTAACACTGCTACTGTAGCCACCAAGAATCCTGTGTGCAAGCACAGGTCACTATCCACAACCCCCTGGGAGCCTGTGCAGCCCGCCACTGCCAAGCTGCTGCACTGTCAATTCCAATTATAACTACCGTACCCCTCCCTCCCCACCCCTTGCCCCCTGCCCTCCCCCTCCCCAGCATGAGTGAGCCAGAGCCCCCTAATCAGCTGTTGCTTTAACCGCATGCATCCTGTCTGGGCGGGAACAGATGCCTGAGGGCAACCTACACACAGAGGTGGGGCCAAAACCAAAGCTGAACCCCAGCAGCTGTGCAAACAAACAAGAGAAAGGGAAATTTCTCTGTGCAGCCTCAGAAGCAGTGGATTAAATCCCCACAGTCAACTTGAGGTACCCTGCATCTGTGGAATACCTGAATAGACAGCAAATCAACCCAAACTTGAGGCGGCAGACTTTGGGAGCAACTGTAGACTTGGGGTTTGCGGTCTGCGACTGACTTGTTTCTGATTTTCACGTTTATCTTAGTATAGTTTTTAGCACTTCTTATAATCGGTGGATTTGTTTACCGGTTTGGCTGCACTCTCTTTTTTTTATTACTCTTTTTATTTTTTAATTTTAATAATTAAAAAAATTAAATATTTTATTTAATTTTCTTTCTTTTTTTCTCCCTTTTCTTCTGAGCCGTGTGGCTGACAGGGTCTTGATGTCCCGGCTGGGTGTCAGGCCTGAGCCTCTGAGGTGGGAGACCCGAGTTCAGAACACTGGACAACCAGAGACCTCCTGGCCCCACATAATATCAATCAGCGAGAGCTCTCCTAGAGATTTCCGTCTCAATGCTAAGACCCAGCTCCACCCAACGGCCAGCAAGCTCCAGTGCTGGACGCCCCATACCAAACAACTAGCAAGACAAGAACACAACCCCACCCATTAGCAGAGAGGCTGCCTAAACTCATACTAAGTTCACAGACACCCCAAAACACACCAGCGGACGCAGCCCTGCCCACCAGAAAGACAAGATACAGCCCCACCCACCAGAACACAAGCACCAGTCCCCTCCACCAGGAAGCCTACACAAGCCACTGAACCAACCTTACCCACTGGGGGCAGACACCAAAAACAACAGGAACTACGAACATGCAGCCTGTGAAAAGGAGACCCCAAACACAGAAAGTTAAGCAAAATGAGAAGACAGAGAAATATGCAGCAGATGAAGAAGCAAGGTAAAAACTCACCAGACTGAACAAATGAAGAGGAAATAGGCAGTCTACCTGAAAACGAATTCAGAGTAATGATAGTAAAGATGATCCAAAATCTTGGAAAAAGAATGGAGAAAATATAAGAAACGTTTAACAAGGACCTAGAAGAACTAAAGAGCAAACAAACAATGATGAACAACACAATAAATGAAATTTAAAATTCTCTAGAAGGAATCAATAGCAAAATAACTGAGGCAGAAGAACGGATAAGTGACTTGGAAGATAAAATAGTGGAAATAACTACCGCACAGCAGAATAAAGAAAAAAGAATGAAAAGAATTGAGGATAGTCTCAGAGAAGTCTGAGACAACATTAAATGCACCAATATTCGAATTATAGGGGTCCCAGAAGAAGAAGAGAAAAAGAAAGGGTCTGAGAAAATATTTGAAGAGATTATAGTTGAAAACTTCCCTAACATGGGAAAGGAAATAGTCAATCAAGTCCAGGAAGCGCAGAGACTCCCAAACAGGATAAATCCAAGGAGAAACATGCCAAGACACATATTAATCCAACTGCCAAAAATTAAATACAAAGAAATAATATTAAAAGTAGCAAGGGAAAAGCAACAAATAACATACAAGGGAATCCCCATAAGGTTAACAGCTGATCTATCAGCAGAAACTCTGCAAGCCAGAAGGGAGTGGCAGGACATATTTAAAGTGATGAAAGGGAAAAACCTACAACCATGATTACTCTACCCAGCATGGATCTCATTCAAATTCGAAGGAGAAATTAAAACCTTTACAGACAAGCAAAAATTAAGAGAATTCAACACTACCAAACCAGCTTTACAACAAATGCTAAAGGAATTTCTCTAGGCAGGAAACACAAGAGAAGGAAAAGACCTACAAAAACAAACCCAAAACAACTAAGAAAATGGTAATAGGAACATACATATCGATAATTGCCTTAGGGGCTTCCCTGGTGGCGCAGTGGTTGAGAGTCCACCTGCTGACGCACGGGACACAGGTTCGTGCCCCGGTCTGGGAGGATCCCGCATGACAAAGATTAATCTCCAAAATATACAAGCAGCTCATGAAGCTCAATATCAAAAAACAAACAACTCAATCCAAAAATGGTTAGAAGATCTAAATAGACATTTCTCCAAAGAAGATATACAGATTGCCAACAAACACATGAAAGGATGCTCAACATCACTAACCATTAGAGAAATGTAAATCAAAACTACAATGAGGTACCACCTCATACCGGTCAGAATGGCTATCATCAAAAAATCTACAAACAATAACTGCTGGAGAGGGTGTGGAGAAAAGGGAACCCTTTTGCACTGTTGGTGGGAATGTAAATTGATACAGCCACTATGGAGAACAGTATGGATGTTCCTTAAAAAACTAAAAATAGAACTACCATATGACCCAGAAATCCCATTACTGGCATATACCCTGAGAAAACCGTAATTCAAAAAGAGTCATGGGGCTTCCCTGGTGGCGCAGTGGTTAAGAATCTGCCTGCTAATGCAGGGGACACAGATCCAGGAAGATCCCACGTGCCGCAGAGCAACTAAGCCCATGCGCCACAACTACAAAGCCTGCCTTCTAGAGCCCGCAAGCCACAACTACTGAACCCATGTACCACAACTACTGAAGCCTGCGCACCTAGAGCCCGTGCTCCGCAACAAGAGAAGCCACCACAATGAGAAGCCTGTGCACGTCAACGAAGAGTAGCCCCCACTCACTGCAACTAGAGAAAGCCCACACGCAGCAACAAAGACCCAACACAGCCAAAAGTAAAGAAATAAAATAAATTAAAAAAAAAAAGAATCATGTACCACAATGTTCATTGCAGCACTGTTTACAATAGCCATGACATGGAAGCAACCTAAGTGTCCACTGACAGATGAATGGATAAAGAAAATGTGGCACATGTATACAATGGAATACTATTCAGCCATAAAAAGAAACAAAACTGAGTTATTTGTAGTTAGGTGGATGGACCTAGAGTCTGTCATACAGAGTGAAGTAAGTCAGAAAGAGAAAAACAAATACTGTATGCTAACACATATATATGGAATCTAAAAAAAAAAAAAATGGTTCTCATGAACCTAGGGGCAGGACAGGAATAAAGACACAGACATAGAGAATGGACCTGAGGACACAGGGAGAGGGAAGGGTAAGCTGGGACAAAGTGAGAGAGCAGCATTGACATATATACCCTACCAAATGTAAAATAGATAGCTAGTGGGAAGCAGCTGCATCACACAGGGAGATCAGCTCAGTGCTTTGTGACCACCTAGAGGGGTGGGATAGGGAGGGTGGGAGGGAGACACAAGAGGGAGGGACTATGGGGATATATGTATACATACAGCTGATTCACTTTGTTATATGGCAGAAACTAACACAACATTGTAATGCAATTACACTCCAATGAAGATGTTAAAAAAAAAAAGAAAAAAGATATTTGCCTCCAATCAAATAAATATTTAAATATTTTCAATTAAATTATCAGCATAAAAAGTCAAATAATATATATTTTTGAAGTTGCTACCCATCCCTTCATGGATTCATAGGGTTATTAATGGCATTTTCTCCTGGCTGACTGGTTCTCACCTGAATAGGAGCTTCTTGGTATTTTTTTCTCCATCCACACATCATCTTCTTGTTCAAAATGGGAAATCATTTCTGGTTTGGACAGCAGATGTCCTGCTTGAGGGGAAAGACTGGTGGATTAGGGCAATATGATGTGGACAAGGACCCTGCCACAAGTCAATCTTATCACTTGGTATTCGTGAAGGTCCTATGAAGACTGGGAAAGGTGAATAAAACCACTGTGCATCAAAATCACATTTTATATTTATATATATGTAGACACACACACACACACACACACACACACACACACACACACACACATAAATAAAAAAACAAATATTTTCTTCCCCAGAGAAAAAAATGGTTCCAGGAATTTCAGTGAAGAGGCCTATTTGCAATATACAACAGTAATAATTCTCAGTGGGGTGAGCAGGCAGTAATGATTGTGTGTCCACCAGAGAAGCACTGCCCAAAGTGTGGTTTGAAGAGACTTATCAAAAATGCAGACTCCATCCCAAATCCACTGAATCAGCAGCCCTGGTGATAGAACGTAGGGACGTAGGTTTTTTGGATAACATTTTATTTTAGAGAAAGATAGCAAGAGTGATACACAGAACAGAATGCCTGTAGAACCCTAACCCATAGTCACCAATTGTTAATATTTGGCCCATTTACTTTGTTATTCTCTCTCACACAATTCTTTTTTAAACCACTTAAGAGAAAGTTACAGGCCCCATGGCTCTCTATGACTAAATTCTTTCAGTACACATTTCCTAAGAACAGGGACATTTTTTTCCATAACCACAGTACAGCCATCAAAATCAGGAAACTTAACATTGATGCAGTATTAGTATCTAGTTCACAGTTAATTTGTAAATGATGCCAATTGTCTCAAATATGTTCCGTTTAGCACTATTTTCCTAGATATTTTCTATCTAGAATAAGACACTGCATTTAGTTGTCTTATCTCTTTAGTCTCCTTTAATTTGGACAGGAACTGGCATTTCTTGCCTTCACCTCAGGTATTTCTATGCACTCTCAAATCTGATACCCACTACCATTAAGGGATCTGGAATATGTGGACCCCCAAATGCAAATCCCCTCAGGATTTACTCTATACAACTGAACCCGAGAGAAAGCAGGTGGGTTCAGGAAGATGCTGTTCTCACCCAAGGAGATGAGATTCCCATAGTTCTCCAACATCACTTCTCTGTACAGGTGCCTCTGAGAGGGATCCAGATGCTCCCACTCCTCCTGGGTAAAGTCCACAGCCACATCCTGGAACGTCACCAGCTCCTAAAACAACAAACAAAGTCACCCTCACACATACCCATTCCCACAGAGGAATGCAGCTGACAAGCAACAGTGACATCCATAAGTGGTCCTGAGAGTTTCCAGGGTCCTGAGTTAGACTAACTTAGGCACACATCCATGCACTTGATTGTGTCATATCATGTAGAAGATTGAAAAGATGCATGAGGTACATTTTTTTTTAACGCTTCAGCCCTTAAAGTCTCTTTGGGTGATAAGACTCAAACTTCAACCACAGTACACCAAAAGCTACACAATTTCAGAGGTGTCATCCACACAACATTCTATGAATCAGAATAAGCTTGAGATTTACTTGGGGAAGGGTCCAGAGAAGGACTCCAAGGTGGGTTGGGGCCATGAGAGCAGGTACCATGGAGAAAGCCAGGTACCAGCCTTGTGGGATGGTTAAAATGTGAATAGAGGGAAGGGAGGTGGGGAATTCCAGTTGGCAAGAAAAGTGAGTGGATAGTTGTGTGGGAAGGAACAAGACATAGATCAACAATAAGGACTCTGGTTAATAAGAAATGCTATATAGGAAACATCCCTCTGATAATTATATATTAACAATGTTTATTATGGGCCCCAAATCCCCACTCACACATTCACAATAGAAAGGATATATGAACACTGGCAGAATCACATGAAGGACTAATATTCAGTACCAATTCCCAAACTGTGGTTCAGGGACCCATGAGGTTCCCCAAGACCCTGTCAGGGGGGTCTGTAAAGTCAATATCATTTTCATAATAATTCTCAAGGCTTATACACTCTCATTCTCTTACAACAGTATGGAGGCTACATGTCGTGTGATCTTGCAACTGAGAAAATGTTGAAGCAGATGTGAGATTCCAGCTGTTTTCTATTAGGCCAGACATTAAAGAGATTAGCAAAAATATAAAACATTTCCATTCTTCTTTTTTATCTTTTTTTGGTTTTGGAAAATTAAGTATTTTTCATAAAATGTGACATTAACTGTAATGGATTAATTTTTGAATGGATTAATAAATATTTTAAATTTTTGTTAGCTTGAACCGCCAATCTGGTAATATTGATAACACACATAATGAAAGCCATTTTTTAAAGTGTAAAGGGGTCCTGAAACAAAAAGTTTTACAAACTACTGCTATACTGAAATGAAAGTAAACAAACTACATATACATGAAACAATATATATCAATCTCACAACATAATATTGAAAAAAAACAAGCACAAAAGAGTACTGTATGTACTCTTGATTCTATTTAAAAAGTTCAAAATCAGACTAAACTAATCTACAGTACTAGAAGTCAGAATAGTGGCTACCATTGTGGGGATGACGGGGTTCTCTACTAGGAGGGGTTTGTTCAGAGCTGAAGCGAGAGGAGAAGGCACAGAACAGCTATAGATTAATTTAGCCTGTTCTAGAGCTTCATATTAATGGAATTGATACCAACTGGGGTTCTTCCCCAATCAATAGAAATTGACTAGAGGCCAGATAAGAAATTCAGGCTAGGCTTTATTGGGGCCCCTGCTGCAGCAAGGAGGAGCAAAAACAAACAACAGTTTCCCTTGCTCCCAGAGCGGGGGAAGGCGAGCTGGTTCCTTATATGGGGTGAGGGTAAGGGTGTGTCCAGGGGTCGGGCCACAGGGGTGGCTTAGGTGTTTTGCCCAACCCTTTGGTGGTGCTGAGTGCAGGGCGCATGTGCAGTACCCAGCTTTTGCTCCCAGCTCTTCAGAAGTGGCAGATGAGTTTTTTTGGTCTTTTTGTATCTTTTGTCCAGAATTTGCCCCAACTGCACATGCATGCAGTTATTTTTAGTCCCTTATAGTTCTTTGTATTTTGTTGCTCAAGGAGACGTTTGTCCAGGTACAAGCACTGCAGCAAAAGGTCGAGGGCCCAGCCTGTCTCAGAGTCACATAGTATGTACTCTTTTGTGTCTGGCTTATTTTTTTTCAGCATAATGCTTTTGAGATTCATTCACGTTGTTATATGTATCAGCAGTTGTTTCCTTTTTTTTTTTTTTAATGAGTAGTTCTTAATTATATGGGTTAACACATTTTATCCATTTATCAGTGGATGGACATTTGGGTTGTTTTTAGTTCAGGGCTATTATAAACAAAGCTGCTAGTAGTCACATACAGATTTTTGTGTGGACATCTATTTTCATTTCTTCTGGGTAAATACAGTGGGATTTCTGGGTCAATGGTAAGTGTGTGCTTAATTATATAAGAAACTCTAAAACTGTTTTCCAAAGTATATTGCACCATTTTGTCACTCCTACCAGCAATGTTCAGACTTTGTTGAGAAACTGGAGTAACATATGTCTAGCCCAGGGCCAGCACAATATACATGTTATATTGCTCTCCTTCCCCAATCCCCAAAATGAGGTATGTGGGTGATATTTTGAGGGAGAGAAGGTGGACTCTAATTTACCTGTAATTTGGGCATTTCCTCCTCTTCCTGAAGAAGGACAGAAACCTCAGAAGGCAGTGCTGGGTAAGAAGAAAGAAGCAGTGAAAAATGAACTTGGCTCACTGAAGCAGACCAGTATCTTAGTTACCAAGAAGGGAGAAGGGGCACATTGTATTCAGCTGGTAACACTGGTCCTTGTTTACCATTACCTGACTTTTCTAGGCCCTCCCCTAGAAAGTCTTTTCCTCTCTTTCCACTTTTACAGATGGCCCTTCGACCCAGACACTTTCTCCCTCCCTCCTTGCAAAAACCTACTGAATACCTACTGTGTGCCTTGGTAATGATTTAACTCTCACCTTTCTCCTTACTCTTTGAGGTCACACCAGCTTCTACATGGTCCCACATCTTGCCCTCCCTGTTAGGAGGGGAATCCCCTCAGTACCAGCAGCTCTGCTGAGGGAATCTCTCTTCAGCCTCTCCAAACTCCACCTGGAACATCCAGAGGGAGTTTCAGGAGATGTTGTCTCCACCAAAGATGGAACTCCTGCATGTGGGGAACCTCCTGCAGCCTTCATGCTCAGGTAGCTGTTTTGTTCCTGTAGGCAGGAGAGGAGATGTCCCAGCAGCCCGGACTTCAGGCTGGGTCCTGGACTTCTCTATTTAAGTGAGAGCACAGTTAATAAACTAAAGCACAGTTAAGGTGATAAACGTTTACTAAGCATCCACTGTGTACAAGGCATAACCCTACTTCCTAGGGGTACCCAGCTCTGACTTTCTCAGGACTGTAGCTTCACAGGTTGATCAAGTCACAGGGCAGCAAATTCTGCCTCCTCTGTGAAGATTTCCTGGAAACCTCCCACTTTGGGGATACAAATCCACAATTCTCAAAAGGTGAACTGGTGAAATACTTGAATTTCTCTTTTTAGCTATCAGATCAGTAAATGTTTTAAAATTTGAAAACCTTAACACTAGTGAGGCTGTAGGAAAATGATCAGTCTCATATGCTGTTAGAACATAAATAGGTACAGTCTTCTGGGGGGGAGCAATTTGATTGTATCCTTCAAATTGAGGGGGCAGGGAGGGTCAGGAAGCAGGGGTTACAAAAGTGAACCAGGAAACTTTGGGAGGTGATAAGATACATTGATTATCTTGATTGAGATGATGGTTTTATGAGTGTATAAAAATGTCAAAATTGAATATATTCATATATATTCATGAATATATATATATGAATATAAAATTGAACACTTTATGTGCAGTTTATCATGCGTCAATTAATCCTCAATACAAAAAATTCAGTTCACTAAAAAAAAGTTTTTTAATGTACAGAACACCTTTGGTCCCACACTTGCAATTCTAAATGTCAGACTTGCACAAGAGCATGAAGATATGAGTGCAGAGATATTTATTGTAGTTACATTTGTAATATTGAAGAACTTTCAGTTATCTGAAAGTACACCCACACTGGACCACACAATACTGAATATCTGCTGAAGAATGAGGCAGCTCTGTATATACTGACAAAGAAAGGCAACTTTAGTGTAACTTTACAGAGAAAGCAGCCAAACTGTGTTAAGATTTACTTTTGTAAATTTTTTTTTTAAAGTATGAGTATTTTACATCGATGTAAATGATTCTCAATGCATTGGATGGGAAATTGGACACAGGATAATTCCACGTTCAACTCTATATCCAATTGTACTCTTCTATTTACAACAAGCAATATGTTTAACAAGCAAAATATTAAGCTATTTTCTTTTTAAACAAATATAAACTACGGAATAAGAAGTGACATAACAAAATGTAAAGGTGACAGCTGGATGAATTTCAGAGATATTACGCTGAGTGAAGGGAGTACAAACTGTATTTATGCAGTTATAGAACTGGCAAAACTAATCAGAAATAGTGGTTGCCTATGGGGGAAACTGGGAGGGAGCACAAAGGGAACTTTATAAGGTGACAGACATATTCTGTATATTTACTTGGGTGGTGATTTCACTGCTGTGTATATATATATGTAAAAATTCACCAAGATGTACTTAAGATTTGTGCAATTTATTGCATGTAATTTACATCTCACTTTTTAAAGTTTTTGCAAAAATTTAATAAGGTATGGTGATTCTAAAAAACTCTAATTAGCAAAGTCATGCAATAACACCCAGTTTTTTGTTGTTTTTTTTTGTTTTTTGTGGTACGCGGGACTCACACTGTTGCGGCCTCTCCCGTTGTGGAGCACAGGCTCCAGACGCGCAGGCTCAGCGGCCATGGCTCACGGGCCTAGCCACTCTGCGGCATGTGGGATCTTCCAGGACCGGGGCACGAACCCGTGTCCCCTGCATCGGCAGGCAGACTCTCAACCACTGCACCACCAGGGAAGCCCTTGAATATTTTTGTTTCATTCCATCTTCACTGTGATCACCCCGATCCAGGACACAATCAGCTCTTATCTGGACCACTGTGGCCATCTTCTATATAAGATTCTATTCCCTCCCTGTCCCCATTTTGATATGCCTTCCACATGATAGTGACATCCAGCTTAAGAGATCTGTTCCCTTCCTCTCCAATCCTCAAATAGAAAAGTTACAGTGGAGAAACCTGGCAGACTCAATATTAATTAAGTGATCAAAGTTAGTATCATAATGAAACAAATCAATATTCTGTGCCAACTGATATGACAAATTGAGGACACATCACTTCTGTGTTACTCCTGCCAGAAGTGTGTAATCTTAATCTAATCATGAAGAACCAAAAGACAAATCCAATTTGAGGAACATTTAAAATAACAAGCCTGTACTTTTCAAAAATGTCAAGATCAATAAAGACAGAAATGTTAAGAAAGTATTCCAGATTAAAGAAGACTAAAGACAGGTAAGGGCAGGGGGTGTGGGGCATAAAGAAACTTATTAGGACAACTGGCAAATGTTTATTATTATAAATTGGAGATTAGACAATGGTACTGTATCAATGTTAAATTCCCTGAATTATACTATGGCTATTTAAGGGACTGTCTTTGTCTTTAGGAGATGCATGCTGAAATAATTAGGGGTAAAAGACGATGTCTGCAACTTACTCTCAAATGATTCAGAAAATGACAAATACACATATAGAGATGGAATGATAAAGTAACTGGCAAAATGCTGACAATTGATGAATGTGAATGAAGGGTATACAGGTGTAATTTGTGCTATTCTTGCAATTCTTGTTAATTTAATACCACTTAAATTTTAAAATCCATTGCAGTAAGGAAAACAAACAAACCAACCACCTCAACAAGGCCTACAAGTCCTCAAGAAAAGACAATACTTCCCAATGTACACAGTGCACACCAGGGCATGTGGAAGAGAGGGTGAACCATTTGTGGACTAAATTAATGGAAAGTAGGGGCAAAGGTTAAGGTGTGCCAAGAGCTCTGATACCGATGGGGTCAAAGGGGGAGGTAAATTGAGGAGAGAGAGTGGGCTTTCCTCTAGAGTTTCCCAAAGCTGTGCCACGTTTCATGTTTGTCTTAGAGCCTTGGTGGGCACTTCGAGGCAGTGAACAAACATGTCATCTAACTGGGGACAGGGATTACTGCATGAAAGAGGTTAAAAATCACTCACTGAGGGTCTTGCTGCCAGGAATCCTGGGGCCATTTTCTCCTCTTTTCACAGATCTCTCAGGGCCAGCAGATTCCAAAGGGGGCAGAATGGGGAGCCAGGAGCAATGAGGACTGAGTCACATGCCAGAAATCTTCATACTTAGTCTCTGCAGATCCACCCTTACCTAAAGGAAAATAAAAGAGCCATGAGCCAACCTTGACCTGAAAGACCAAGGAAAATGTAGAGCATGTTCATCCCGCAACCTCTGCACTCAGAGAGGCTTTGCAGAGTTACAGCCAGGCCTGTGACGTACGAGTCACCTGTGATACCAAATTCACAACTGGGACACCTCCACCTTTAAAACCTGGAACTATAACTTCCAAAGAGACAACAAAGGAAATACAACTCCCCTACAGCCCTCACTGGCCAACAGTGTGGAGAATTCTCTTTTGCAGATAACTGTGGGGGTGATTATAGGTGTGATATTCCTGGCTTTGCTACCCCAGAGGCAAGTACCCAGGGGGAGGTCATTTAACTCCACAGCACCTGGGAAGCTTACAGAAGCTGCTGACCACTTTAAGCTCTGCGGTTTCTCAGATGCAAAGTGGCAGCAGGCCTTTGGCAATTCATAGAGGGCCTGGCTGGGGGAAGAGCCCACCCTGGTGGCTAGCACAATCTGTCCATCCCTCTGATAACACACCCCTTGGCTCACTTATAGAAAAAGCCCTCTGAGTCAGAGGTGACGGTGGCCTCACAGGAGCATCTACAACAAAAGGGGGGATCCAAGACTCTGGCCCCCCTCCTCAAAGTCCAAGTCACCTCCAAACTAAGGGATGTCAAAACATATTGTCACCATAAAGACCAAGACTCATGACCCTCACTATATCCCAAACCCAGGGGCACCCACTTCCTAATTCCTCCCCACATCTCCCAAACCCAAGCATGCACAGATCTAGTTGCCCAGACAAACACCTCAGAACATACAGCCCCAATATGCTCCCCCATATGCCGCCTGCCATATCAGTAAACAAAGGATGTTGTGGCCAGCAAGCCAGTACCCACTGCAGCCACCCCCAACTGTGAACCCTGAAGGGATTCAGGATGGAGAAAAGCAGGATACTGGCCCTAGATAGCTAAGGTGCATATCAAAGGAATGATTTCAATGATCCCAGACTCTCGCATCTTCCCATACATAGAAAAGTGCTAAATTCATTAACTTGAGATGTCTGGTTTTTTCCTAATTAACAGTAATCTTTTGATGTTCCGACTGCCTGGTTTTTGTTGCAAACCTCCCCCCCTTACCTCTTCAGAGCAGTCCCTCAGAGCAGCGGTCCCCAACCTTTCTGGCACCAGGGACCACTTTCGTGGAAGACAATTTTTCCACGGGGTGGTGGGAGGGTACGGACATGGTTCGGGCGGTAATGCGAGTGATGGGGAGCGATGGGGAGCGGCATACAAAGCTTCTCTCCCTCGCCGGCTGTTCACCTCCTGCTGTGCGGCCTGGTTCCTAACAGGCTGCGGACCGGTACTCGGTGGCGGCCGGGGGGTTGGGGACCCCTGCCTTAGAGATAAGAGGCTGGGTCCTGGTCTTAAGTCCTCAGAAAGCTCACCAAATAAAACATAATTCTCAACTTTTAGGCTGTGCTTTTTTTTTTCAGTCGACACCCCCAAATCCCTGGACCCTGCCTCACTGTCCTGTCCCCACCAACCTGGGGTTGCAATGCACCAGAGGAGCCTCCCAAACCAAAATGCCCGTCATGGGCTGTCGGACCCCGCGACTCCCGGACCTTCGGTTTTCACGTTCCCCCTTCGCAGGACCCGGGGACCCCTGGCTATTCCTGCTGTCCTCAGCCAGCGAGGGGACTCACCTCTCTAGGCCCGGAGGACTTGGGCATGGAGGTCGCCACGGGGTCTTCACGAGCCGCTGTTTCACGGAAGCAGCGCGACCTATCCGCGCCGCGCACCCAGAAGGCCCAGCCGGTGGTGCCCATGCGCAAGCAGAAGACGCGGCCAGGAGGCGGAACCACATCTCCCAGAAGACCTTGCGCAGGTTGGGGCGCTCTCCAAGCCCCTCCCCAAGGCGCGATGGGGGCGTGGCGAGGCCGTCACAGGTGAACTGGAGGTCTCACGTGGAATCATCCACCTTGCTAGGACTGGACATGCAAAACCACACGGGTGCCTTCGCCCACCGTCTATAACCAGGAATGAATAAATAAATAAAGAAGCAAACAGTAATTTCTGTATTTAGGCATAGCTATATTTAAACTAATATCCTTTCACATAAATATTTGTATTTTCTTAACCTACTTTTTAAATCAGATGTATATTGAACATTAAGGGGTTTTCCAGAATATTCTGTAAATTCTACATGCCACTTATGTAATTAATGTTTCTCTTTATCGTTAGGTTGTTTCCAATGACTGGTATTACAGGCCACAGTCACTTGTGTTTGGCAGAGACTCAAAGGCAGGCAGGGGAGTGGCAAAACTTCATAGTGAAAAAAGAGAAGGCTTCAGGTATATTCTGAATGGAGGTTATTGGCATAGAGAAGCTGGAGGTGGGCCAACTACAAGCAGTGCCACTTATGTGATTGGTTTGGGGGTAATGGTTTGGCTTTCTCTGGTTGGTTCTGAGTTGGAAGCAGAGGCAAAAAATAGGGAAGCTGGTATTGACCAAGTTCTGACTGTTCTGGGCTGATTGCTGCCAAAGTTGTAGTTTGGTTTTCTGGTTGGAAACCAGTTGTTTACTGCAGAGTTTGTGGGTCAGAGTTCTGTTGTCGTATGCAATCTGGTATTGTTTTTGTATAACCAGTCTCTCAAGTTCAGTGGTTTCAAACAACAGCAACCATTTATTATCTTTCATGGTTTCTCTGGGTCAGGAATTCAGAAACAGCCTATCTGGACAGCTCTGGCTCCACTGAACGTGGAACAGTGTGAAGTTCCAGGAGCAACTGGGAGCTGGCTGGACATCTCTTGTTTCATGTAATCTCAGGGTTTCTCCAGGTGGTATTTCTGTGTAGGCTAGTTTAAGCTTCTTAATAGCATGGTAGCCTCAGACATCTTACATTGCAGCTCAAGGTTCTCAAGGCAAGAGTCCCAAGAAAGATCCAGATGGAAGTTGTAACACCTTTTATGTCTAGCCTCAGAATCACATAACATCATTTCCACTTACTCACAGTTTTAAAAGCCCATCCAGATTCAAAGGGAGGGGACATGGACTCCACTTCCTGATGGGAAAGTGGCAAGGTTCTGGAAGACCATGTGGAAACAAAAATATAGTCATAGCCATTTTTGGAAAATACGATTTGCCATAAACTGCAAGCAGATCAAAGCAGAAGAAGAAGTTTTCATTTTCAATCTGCCATGAAGACCGCATATTTATATTACTGAGCTGAAGCCATTTGTAGTAAGTAGGAGTGATCAGAAAAATCATGATCTCTCATGATTAAATTTTAAGAGGATCAAAGAAGATCTAGCTCCACTGAGCATGTTTAAAGAGACAATGAGAGACAAAAATGAAGCTGTTTTCTTTTTAGTCTCTTGAGTATTGGGTCCAAAGTGATAATAATTGATAAAGATTATTCTGCACAATTAGGGTATTATGGCTAACTGGGGTCAATCAAAAAAGCCACAAAGAACTTCCTTATGTTCTCCATGAAAAAGAGATCTGGGACTTCCCTGGTGGTCCAGTGGTTAAGACTCTGCACTCCCAATGCAGGGGGCCTGGATTCCATCCCTGGTCAGGGAACTAGATCCCTCATGCCACAACTAAAGATACCACATGCTACAACTAAAGATCCCGCATGTGGAAATGAAGATCCCGCGTACCGCAAATAAGACCAAGCACAGCCAAACAATAAATTAATTAATTAAAAAAAAAGAAATGTGAGAAAGTTGGTTTAAAACAACAAGCATTTATAGTCATTCACACATCTGCAGGTTGACTGGGGGTTAGCTTTTCCTCGCTGGGTTAAGCTGAGGTGATTTGACTGGGGCAGCTCTCATTGTCTCTGGACAGTAAGGTAGCCAGGGCACATATTTCTCATGGCAGTGGCTAAAAATGAAGAGGGAAAGTGGAAATATACAAAACCTCTTAAGGCCTAGGCTCAGAATGTGCACATTGTCCAAAGCAACTCACATGGCCAAATCCGAAATAAAGGGCAGGGAAACTATATCTCGCATATAGTGCACTCAAGGCAAGAGTGTTGTGACTGATTGGTTTTTTTTTTTTTCAAATAGTCGCAATAAGATCTCCCTATCTCACATATTCTTTCAATATGACTTTGAGAAGAAGGGAAATTCAGTGGTCCCTCTCCTTGAACTAGTTGAGCCTGTGGTTGGAAATGATAGTATATGACTTCCAAGGGTAGGTCACAAAAGGCAATATAGGTGGGCACCCACTCTGGAGCCCCTGAAGTGATATGGCCACTCTGCTGTGCCCAGGGCAGGTGGATGGGGATTCAACATGAGAGACCAGTGCCAGACCCCAGGCCCATGTGCCTGGGCTGTGGCTGTGACCTAGAGACACTGCCAGTTCATGGGACCCTCCAGTTTTTGAAGCTGCTACTCTGCTTGAGTTAGATCTCACCCAGCACTCTATCTTTCTCTATGTACTTTGTGCGGATATGTTTTGGAGCATCAGTTAGGAGTCTATGGGTGAAATCTAGCTTTCATTCATCGATGAGGACTTATTCTTGACACAAGTATTTTAAAAGAAAAATCTTTACATTCTTGACACAAGTATTTTAAAAGAAAAGTCTTTTACAATAGCCTCAGTGGTAGTTAGTTCTGTTCCCACTACTGCTTCTTTTTGCGGTACGCGGGCCTCTCACTGCTGTGGTCTCTCCCGGTGCGGAGCACAAGCTCCGGACGTGCAGGCCCAGCGGCCATGGCTCACGCGCCCAGCCGCTCCGCGGCATGTGGGATCCTCCCCCGGGGCACGAACCCGTGTCCCCGGCATCGGCAGGCAGACTCTCAACCAATGCACCACCAGGGAAGGTCCTCCACTACTGCTTCTTGTTTTGCCCTGTTACAAGTAGAGAGTGACAGTGCTTCTAATTCTGAGCCTGGAAAAGGTAAAGATTGGAATACTAGAAAGGATCACCTCAATGTGGCAGGGAGAGCTCATGTATGGGTTGATCTGACCATGAGCTCTGTAAGTCCTGCACCGCATCTTGGGGGGCTTTGTTCACCTGGATGTGCTCAATGACCAGAGAATCTACATCTAAGCCCTTAAGTTCAGCATTACTCTCTGCATTTTTGAGCATGTGCAGTAAAAATTCAGCACTCTCTTTGGGCCACCGACCCTGCATTCAGCCCCAGTGTTGGGCCTGGGCACACCTACCACCTCCACCTTTGTAACGATGGAATAGCACACATTGCTTCTTTAAAGTGACATCCTTCAGATACTTGGTGGCTTTTCAGATATGCATACCCTTAATGGCCTGGGCAGTTTCACGAGTGTTCTTAAAGTGAACACAAGATTTGAACCTCTTGACTTGCATGATTTTGTGGCGTCTTCTGGGCCAAGTGAATAGTGAGCCATTTTTAGAGGTCAGGTCATCTCAGGCCACTTCCCGGAAAAGTCTAGTATTTTAATGTATGCATGCACACTGGGTTGTAAAACTTCCAATACAACTTTGGCTGCCACTCACAGGTTTGTTTTTTTTTAATATTTATTTATTTTGGCTGGGCCAGGTCTTAGCTGTGGCACACAGGATCTTCATTGCGGCATGCGAGATCTTTAGTTGCGGCACACAGACTCTTAGTTGTGGCATGTGGACTCTTAGTTGCAGCATGCATGTGGGATCTAGTTCCCTGACCAGGAATTGAACCCTGGGCCCCTGCATTGGGAGCACGGAGTCTTACCCACTGGACACCAGGGAAGTCCCACAGGTTTTTCAATTGTGTTCTCATATTCATTCACGTTTAAATAATGTGTATATTAAAGTTTTAGTTCCTTAACCCATGTTAACCAAGAGGGGACACTAAATTAATATGCAGATATTTGCTGGCCATCCTTTTGTTACTGTCTCCCCCATTCTAGTCAAATAATGTGCCCTGTATATTTTCTTTTTTGGAAACTAATTATTAGGAAAAATACTCTTATCTCTTCCTGCTTATTTGACTGTGCTTTCAACTACCCATCATTGTATCCACAGGGTATTAGTCTTTGTGCAGCATAGAAAATAAAGTCTGAACGTAGATTACCCACGCAAACTTTTTTTTTCCCCTTTTGAAATTTCATGTAGAATAATGAGTGATGGGGAAAGCTTTCCTATGTTCATTACACTTATTTCTCTTTTTTCATTATTAATTCTTGGATTTAGACAAAAGTAAACAACATGGTTAAAATCCTTTCCACAAATAATAATGATGATAATTATGAAAATGGGTGTATCAATGATAATAGTGGACTTTTACTAAACATTTACTACATGATAGGAAAAGTTCTAAACACTTTATTAACGCATTGAATCCTCACAACAAACCAATACATAGAACGTGATTATATTTACTAATACATAAAAAATAAAATGTCACTAACATATATAAGTAAAAAGTTTAAAAAACCTGGAAGCATAAATAATACCGGTAACAGTAGTTAATTACCTTTCTAGTATGAGCTTAGGGTTAGGGTTGATGAAAAGGAACAAAACAGTTTATAAAGGAGAAAATATGGATAATTTCAGCAACTAAAATAGATGTTTTAAAAGGGAAAAAACAAGCATCCAAAGATAAATTTTGGGTCATATTAGTCAGGGATGATTTTATAACTGAAAACAATTAGATGCAACCATAACATGAATAATAAATAAGGTCATTTAAAAAAGTCATTAAGTACATCAATAAAGATAAAAATCTATATTTACTGAAATGGCAATCATATTTTATAGCATTATAAAAGCCAACACATGTGTATCAGGTGAAGGTGCAACATGTGTACCATGACTACATTTTCTTTAAAAACAAAGTCTGGTAGGATTTGCTCTACCAACTTGAGAGTCATCATCTATAGTTTGTATAATTACAATTAATCTTGGCTTTTTTAATTTCTAGTTTTCTGATATTCTGTTTTATAATAAAAAATATAAATTTGTGAAATGAAACAAAAAGACTAACAGTGACTTCAAAAAAAGGTTATATTGTAATTAATTCTACAAGGAATTACAAAATACAAGGTCACACAATTTAAACAGTGTGATGTTGGTATAAGCACAAATATATATATCAGAGAAGAAAGCATAGCCTTAAGACTCAAGCAAATATAAACAGGAATATAATCTATCTCCAAGAAGGTAGAACAAAATAATAGGAAAGGAAAAAATTGTTGAACTGCTATTAGTACAAGATGGGGTTGGGGAAGTAAGGGGGAGAGACAGGCAAATGTCAATTTATAATCCAAATTCATAACTTAGAGTAAAATATATTTGGATTAAAAAGAAATATAAAATAAAATTAAGAAACAAAAAATAGTGAAAGAGGGTAACTATCACACATGAATTTTTGTTGTTGTTGTTTAAAATATCAGGAAGGTGACAAGAGCTTTAGTCTTTATTATTCATCAGTATGAATTCCCTGATGACGTATGAGATCTGAGCCACTACTAAATGCCTTTCCACATTCCTTACAGTTATAGGGCTTTTCACCAGTATGAATTCTGAGGTGTCGAGTAAGGTTTGAGCATTTATTAAAGGCCTTTCCACATTCATTACATTCATATGGTTTTTCATCTGTATGAATTCTCTGGTGTTGAAAAAGCTGTGAGTTCTGAGTAAAGGCCTTCCCACATTCAAGACATTCAAAAGGTTTCTCACCAGCATGAATTCTCTGATGCTGACGAAGTTGTGAGCTCTGAGTAAAAGCCTTCCCACATTCCTTACAATCATAGGGTTTCTCCCCAGTGTGAATTCTCTGATGATTAGTAAGTGCTGAGCCACTACTAAAGGCTTTGCCACATTCTTTGCACTCATAGGGTTTCTCACCTGTATGAATTCTCTGATGCTGTACAAGCTTTGAGCTCTGAGTAAAAGCTTTGCCACATTCCTTACATTCATAGGGTTTCTCACCTGTATGAATTCTCACATGTTGAAAAAGTTGTGAGCTCTTAGTAAAGGCTTTCCCACATACTTTACATTCATACGGTTTTTCACCAGTGTGAATTCTCTGATGGTCAATAAGATTTGAGCAATAACTAAAGGCCTTCCCGCATTCCTTACATTCATAGGGTTTCTTACCGGTATGAATTCTCTGATGTTGAGAAAGGTATGAGCTACAGCTGAAGGCCTTTCCACATTCTTTACATTCAAAGGGTTTTTCACCAGTATGAATTTTCAGATGTCGAGTAACATGTGAGCCACAACTAAAGAATTTCCCACACTCCTTACATTCATAAGATTTTTCGCCAATATGAATTCTCTGATGTTGAAGAAATTGTGAATTCTGACTAAAGATCTTTCCACATTTCTTACATTCATATGGTTTCTCTTCACTGTTAATTATTTGATGTAGAGTAAAGAATGTCTGTTGAATAGATGTGGGCATGTATTCATGAGTGAATATTTCTTGGCTAAAATGCCCATTTTGATATCCCACTTGTCTTTCAAAGTGGTTTCTATATTCCAAAACATCTCTAAAACTGGAGTATTCAAGGCCATGCTTTGTAAGTCCCATCATCTCCCTCTGGCATGATTCTATTTCATAAACTTCCTTCTTTAGTGATAATAACTTGGTTTCACACATTGATTCCAGATCTGAAAGAAAATAAAATGGTAAATATTCTTCCCCCACCTCATTTGTGAAAAGTTAAACTTTTATAATAGAAGTGGAAAAACTAAAGTGAAAATAATATCTGGTAGTGAATGACATAGAGTTCTCAAGTATATCTGTTTAATCTGAAAAATGGACAAGAAATGCACAAAATTAAGGAGATATAATGCAGGAAGCAGCAGGAGGAGACTATGGAAATAGGAAACCACAATGATTCTCAAATACTGATGTGGATCAGAATCACCTGAAAAGTTGATAAATATACAATGCTTGGGCATATTAAAAGATGACTAGTTTTATATACATCTCTATAAGCTTGTATGTATGTGTATGTAAGAAACAGAGTACATCATCATACTATATATATTACAAAAAGTGGACAATTTGTTACCTCCATTAAAGGTCTACTGAGAGGAATAAACGCATATAGGGGGAGATTCTTGGGCTCTGTAGTATAATAAAGTATGAATTTGGTCTTTGTTCCCAGTTCCTAACACAGAGCTTGAAAAACCCTTTGAATTTCCTGAGTGATAGCAGTGTTTTAATTATGCTAATGAGGTGACTCATGGTGGACCCCTAGATAGTTTTAGGATGGGGAATGGTCACTAGAAAGACCCAGCATATGATTAGAGGATTGGGACTTTCAGCTGCTTGACCTCTGGGGTGAAGAGAGAGGCTAGAGATTGAGTGGCCAATGCCTTAATCAATCATGCCAATGTAATTAAGCCCTGATAAAAACTCTGGACACCGAAGCTCAATGGAGATTTTTGGTTGGCGAACACACTGAGGCACTTCACCAGGAGGGTGACACACTTTGACTTCACAGGGAGAGGTTATGGAACCTCTGCCTCCAGAAGCCTACCCTAACTCATCTGATATGTATCCTTTACAGTAAAACTGCAATTGTAAGTACAGAGCTTTCCTAAGTTCTGTGAGTCATTCTAGCAAAGCCTGCAGGGGCCATGGAAATCCCAAATTTATAGCCAGTTGGTCAGAAGTGTGGGTGGTCTGAGGAACCCCTGAGACTTGCAGCTGGTGTCAGAAGTGAGGGCAGTCTTGTGTAAGACTGGCTGTTAACCTATGGGGTCTAAGCTAACTCTGGGTAGTTAGTGTCAGAATTAAACTGCAGTACACCCAGTTGGGGATAAAACAGAATAGGGTCCATAATAAAGGGCATACTAGATGCAACTTAAAAGCGATTACAGAGGGTCAGCCAGATGGGGGAACAGCCTAAGATAAGTCAATGAACTGATTTGATGTGAGTGGCAGATAGGGAAGACTCAGAGCATGCTATGTTCTGGGGATTCAGTGAAAATACTGTTTGCCTTGGAATTCTGTGATGCTGATCTTAGGACAAGGGAGAGACTTGCTCATGTACCACTGCAGTGACTGAGAGGGGAGACTCCTGAAGTTTAAGGCAGACAGAGAGAAAAAAGACAGTGCAACAGCAAAGGAAACAATAAACAAAATGAAAAGACAACCTATGGAATGGGTGAAAATATTTGCAAACAATGCCACCAACAAGAGCTTAATTTCCAAAATATACAAATAGCTCATACAGCTCAATATCAAAAAACCAACCCAATCGGGACTTCCTTCGTTGTCCAGTGGATAAGACTCTGTGCTCCCAATGCAGGGGGCCCAAGTTTGATCCCTGGTCAGGGAACTAGATCCCACATGCTGCAACTAAGAGTTCTCATGCAGCAATGAAGATCCCACATGCTGCAACTAAGACCCTGTGCAACCAAATAAATAGATAAATACTTTTTTAAAAAATCAACCCAATCAAAAAATGGGCAGAAGATCTAAATAGACATTTCTCCAAAGAAGACATTCAGGGGACTTCCCTGGTGGCGCAGTGGTTAAGAATCCGCCTGCCAATGCAGGGGACACAGGTTCGATTCCTGGTCCAGGAAGATCTCACATGCCATGGAGCAACTAAGCCTGTGCTCCACAACTACTGAGCCTGTGCTCTAGAGCTTGCAAGCCACAACTACTAAGCCTGTGCACCACAACTACTGAAGCCCGCACACCCTAGAGTCCGCATGCCACAACTACTGAGCCCATTAGCTGCGACTACTGAAGCCCACACGCCCCAGAGCCCATGTGCTGCAATACTGAGCCCGCATGCTACAACTGCTGAAACCGTGCACCTAGACCTCTTGCTCTGCAACAAGAGAAGCCACTGCAATGAGAAGCCCGTGCACCTCAATGAAGAGTAGCCCCCACTCGCCATAACTAGAGAGAAAGCCCATACAGAGCAATGAAGACCCAACACAGCCAGAAAAAAAACAAAGAAGACATTCAGATGACCAACAGGCACATGAAAAGATGCTCAACATTGCTAATCATCAGGGAAATGCATATCAAAACCACAATAAGATATTACCTCACAACTGTCAGAATGGCCATCATCCAAAAGTCTACAAATAATAAATACTAGAGAGGGTGTGGAGAAAGGGAACCCTTATACACTATTGGTGGGAATGTAAATTGGTGCAGCCACTAGGGAGAATAGTATGGTGGTTCCTTAAAAAACTAAAAATAGAGTTACCATATGATCCAGCAATCCCACTCCAGGCATATATCCAGAAAAGATGAAAACTATAATTTGAAAAGATACATGCCCCCCAATGTTCATAACAGCACTATTTATAATAGCCAAGACATAGAAGCAAGCTAAATGTCCACTGACAGATGAATGGATAAAGAAGATGTGGTATATATATATATACACACACACATACATACATACACACACAATGGAATATTACTCAGCCACAAAAAAGAATGAAACAATGCCATTTGCAGTGACATGGATGGACCCAGAGATGATCATACTAAGTGAAGTAAGTTAGACAAATACTGTATGATATCACTTATATGTGGAATTTAAAAAAATGATACAAATGAACTTATTTACAAAACAGAAACAGACTCACAGACCTAGAAAACAAACTTATGGTTACCAAAGAGGAAATATGGGGGGAAGGAATAAATGAGAAGTTTGGGATTAGCAGATAGAAACTACTATACATTAAATAAACAACTAGGTCCTACTGTATAGCACAGGGAACTATATTCAATATCTTACAATAAACTATAATGAAAAAGAATCTGAAAAAATATATATATATGTATAACTGAATCACTTTGCTGTATACCAGAAACTAACACAACATTGTAAATCAACTATACTTCAATTTAAAAAAAGAACAATATAAGGGAAAAATAATTCTCAGGAGTTTCATACAAGGATTGTAAAAAATAATAATAATAAGACACAGTGCAAGATACTACCATGGAAAGATGACAGGAGTCAGAAGCAGATTGATGAGAGCTGAGTCCCATCACTGAGAGTTACTTACTATAGGTTCCTAGGCAATTATTTAACCTTTCTAGTCCCCATTTCACCTGTAAAAGGGAGATAATCCTTAATTCATGATTACTAAGAGTGTGAGGAAAAGTGTAAGTGAATGTCTTTGAGTAAAGTGTTCAGTATTTGATAACTATTATTATAAAGCAATTTCTTACCCAAAATGGAGATTTTAGGCAAATTAAACAGTGTGAAGATATCAAAATGGAGCCTATTAGAACATCTCAAGCCAGAAACAGGGAATTCATTTCAGCATGTTCTTCTTCCTCCTACCTCCATAGGATCTTTCAGCAACTTTCATCTAGTTAAGCTCTTCAGTAGCTTTTCTATCTCCACTGCCAATACCCTATCCCAAACCAGAATCATCTGTTACTCAGACCACTCAAGTAGCCTCCTAACCCAGATCCCCACCAAGTTTGCACAGTCTTTAATCTCTTCAGGCACAAAAATGACATTTGGCCTGGCCTTCCACTGCTCAAAATCCAAACTCCTCATAACCACTGGCAAAGGCTGAATAATGTGGTTCCTACTTGTCTCTCCAATCTCGACTCACACTCCACTCATGCTTGCTCTTGGGCCCCAACAACGCTAGCTTTCTTTCAGTTCTTCAAACACACCAAGTTTTCCCCTCCTAGAAGGGCCTTCACAGGGGTTCTTCCCTCTGCCTGGAGTTTTCTTCTTTATAAACACATTAAAGAGTAAGATCTAGCAGTGAGCCTAATACTATAGTAATTCTGAAATAGTGATGAGCATAAATGGCATTTCAATACGTCAAAGCAACAATAAAATGATATGAAAATATCTGATTTCCATTCATGTCAAAGTCACAGGAACTACTAACACTACTACGGTTTGTTGCATATACCATAACAGGAAGAAATGCTAAATTTCAATTAGAGGATACTAAATATAAAGATGCATTTTTTTCTTTTCATCCAAGTTCATGAACTCCCTCAATTCTATCCAAAGGAACCCAAATCATTGGCCAGCAGCTATAAGGAAGACTAGTACTTGGAAGGGAGGGGCAGTGCAGATACATGCAGACATGCGCCCACGCGCGCACACACACATATACTATTTTGGGAGTTGTAACAGAAAGTCTTTAGATGAGTCGAAGAGGAAGAAAAGCTAGCAAGGAACTGAATCTAAAATATGGGTAAAAGAGTTTTCTTTGTGGGGGATGTGAAGGGCACCTTCTACTTGAAATTAAGAGGGGGAGTGGAGAAGAGTAGTAGAAAGCAGTAAGTGAGGGAAGGAATGAAACAGGTCATTTGTAAACCCGTGCTAAAAAGACTTAGTTTTTCCCACAGGCCTATGGTTTTATGGGAGCTTCCAAGATAACATCTCAAAGGTGCTGTTTCTTCACTGATCAACTGAGTTATTGCCTGTAGTGCCCTGCTTCTGTCCAAGCAGTTCTCACTCACCTGAACACAGGCCTCTTGTCAGCTCTCTGCCAATCATCCAGGGCTCTTTCCCCTGTTCCAATAAGGAGATAACTTGAGGCTTAGGAATGTAAAGTCCTGCTCACAAGAAAAGATATGGAACATGGTTATGCTGTGGGTAAATCTGATCCAGAAGTCAGATCCAGTCCCTTGATGATCAAGGAAGAGATGCCACTACAGGAACAGTCAAACAAAGGGGATGAAGCTCAGCCACAGCCAATTGGAGCTGCCCATTTCCCACTCTTCCTTTTCATTTCAGTTCAAACCATTTACTTGGGAACAGGGAGCAGAAATTCAGCGGGTAGCTCGAAAAGCAGCTGAGAAATTCACTGTGGAAGAAACAGACATTCCAGAGAACTCAAAATTACTGGGATAGATGCCCTTACCCACTGACACCAGATTGCTATAGTTCTCCAACATCACATCTCTGTACAAGTCCCTCTGAGCAGGGTCCAGGAATTCCCACTCCTCTTGAGAGAAGTCTACAGACACATCACTGAACATCACTGATCCCTGAAACAACAGACACGTGTATTATTTGTATAACAAAAAGAAATATTTCAGAGACTACTGTGCTTATATTTGGGAGTAAAGCAAAGAGCAATTATATGGGTGTCACTAAGAACCAGAATCTTTAGATCCTAGAAAGAGGTGCAAGAGTTGTCAGTTTATTTTGTATTAAAAAAAAAATTCCTCACTCAGTCCATAGAAAAGGCCTAGAAACAATAATTAACCCAGTAGTGATGAGCATCCCTAGTGTCTAGATTGTAGTCTCTAAGTATCGTATTCAAATAAAAGTAACCAAAGTTGGGAAGGAGACAATTTCAGAATTGAGTCAAATGCACAGGATGAGTCTGAACATTCTGTTGTATCAGAAAACAAGAGAGCTATCAAAAACTACTAGAATCATGTTAAAAGGACGCAGGAGCCTACTTGAAAAGCCTCCCATTGGCCAAAGACAGCATAATTTGAGGATCAAATGTAATGGACTGATGAGATCAAAAATGTTTAAATCCATGAGCTCATAACAATATTGAACAAAAAATTACTAGCCATCTTTGTAGGATTCTAAGAAACCAACTCATTATTTTAAAAACTGGTAAATAAGGGGTAAGAATCAAACATTCTTTTCCATACAAACTGTCCTTTAGGGTAATCAAACAGTTGATGAGACATTTTACTTTACAGATAGTACTCTGCCTAATCTATGAAGAAGGAATGACAGAATTTAGATATCATTTTGCAACCTCTAATGAATTAATAAATCTAGACAATAATCATCACTGGTGGCTAACATTACAAAAGGAAAGAGAACCAGAAATAATACGCCCCCTAATGGAATCACACATCACCACCTAGGAAATATTCCTGACCAAAAAATCCCAACTGAACCTGACCATGTTTCTAGACCTAACTACTGACTCTCAGGAAACACTTAAATGATACCAGAGAGAAGAAATCAGCAAAATCCAAACAGTGGACAAATGAATCTGTTTTTCTTTCCCAACAAAAACTGCACAGAAAGAAAAGAGATGGAAGGGGTACCTACAAAGTAAGAGACTGGAGAGACATATTAACCAATTGCAGTGCACAGTCCTTCTCTGGATTCTAATTCAAATAAATGATTAAAAAAGTAGACAGTTATGAAAATTTGAACACTGACTGGATATTGATATTAACAAATGATTTTTAACTTTTTCAGATGCAATAATGGCATAATGATTGTTTTTTTTTAAAAAATAAACCTTATCCTTGAGAGATACATACCAATTTGAATTTGCTTCAAAAAAATCCTGTGTGTGGGAGTGAGGTTAAGGGAGTGTGCATGGAAGAAACAAGTAGAGGTATGGATGAAACAAGATTGACTGTGGGTTGATAATAATTGAAACTTAATGGTGAGCATATGGTAGTTCACAAGACTACTTTTTTGTGTCTGGAATTTATTATAACAAAGCTTTCTAAAGAAGGTTCTTCTGAGACCTCCGATCTCAACAATTTATGAAGTGGCTGAACTCACTATAATCATCCATCATCCTTATCCTTATTTCTGAGATAAAGAGAATTGGTGATTCATTTGGAAATTCCTCATGACTCACACTTCCTGTTCAAACTTAAATTCGACTTCTTCATGGATACCCTAAAAGAGTCATAGAGATCTGCCTGTATCAGCTACCAACCCAACAATCCTCCAAGCCCCATAAACCAGGAGGCCTTGCAACACTCTAATATTTGGAGCTACCAATACCACCTCCCGTCCTATTTTACTGGAGAGTACTGATCTGTAGAGATAATCTTGGCTTTTCCATGTTTGTCTCAGCTAAGCAACTCATACCTCCACCTTGTCAAATCACTGCCCAGACAGGACAAGTTTATTCTACAAATCTACTCTTGTTTCCTTTAAGAAAATGCATTTCTTCTCCATCATAGTCCCTGGGAAAGGGCTGAGAAAAGAGATGCTCAATTATTTACTGAATGAAAATATTAAAACTGAGTCAAAAGAAGAGGAGCACTTAGGAATGATAATAGGATTATCTGACTAGAATGAGAAGAAATAGGGACCAGGACCTGAAGGAACCCTCATAGTCAGAAATGTCAGGAGAAAGAAAGCAAATGCTCACATGCCCTTTAAAAAAAATTTTTTTTTTCTTAGAAAGAACTGAATGTCAGGAAGGTAAGAAAGAGCATCAACTAACTCACCTGGGCCATGGCTTTCAGTATTACAGGAGATGATCACTCCTCCTTGGGGCTGTTCTCCTGGAAAAGGATAGTGTTCTGAGAAGGCAGGCCTGGGGAAGCAAAGAAATGCTCTAGAAATAACACTGGCTTTACAGTTTTCAGTCTCTCCAGGCAAAACTACCTCTACTTCCCTTGGTCTTAGTATATAACTCTAGTGAGTGGGACTATGGAATAAATCCCCCTCCTATCTCAGCTCCAGAAACCCCAGGCTTTAGCTGCAGTAAGATGGATCCTGGCTAGTCGATCCAAAGAAACACAGAATCCTATTGCCTCTCCTTCACCCAAGCAACCCAGGTTCCTGTCTCAGCCAGTGATTCAAGCAAGACCTTGCCCCATTTCAGTGCTGTTGTTGCTCTGAACCCAAGACAGCGCTGCTATGACTTGCCCTGAGCAGATCCCTCCTCTGCAGCCCTCAGGTCCCCAAGCCAGACTCACCTAAATGGTGCTTTTGGCCAGGAACACAGTTCAATCTAATTAGAAGGACTAAAGACTTCCCTAATCAAGTCTCATTTCCCAAGCCTGAGAAAGTCAAATTCCCCCACCACACCCCTGCACCCATACCCACACTGAGGCACTCCTCATCCTTATGTTCTAGCTCTGATTTGCTAAAAAACAAAACAAACAAACAAAAAACTTTGCTTATGTGTTTTACCCACACAAAACAGTCAAAATGTCAACTTTTCTAGCTCTGGGGTAAGATCTTTCTTACCTATACATATTTATATAAATTTCTCTTTTTTAATTTTAATGCTTTCATTTGTTACATTTAAATCTTTAATCAATTATTATTTTATTTTGGTATAATATTATTTGGTAAAAGACAATGGAATAAGATTAGCAATTATAATTTTATTTTAGTATAAGAAATAAGTTAAGAATCCTACTTCATTTCCCCCCAGAGAGGGCTACCCTGGTGTACCTAAAACACATGCGAATAATATTTCATAAGACATAAAATGCGCCACTATTTTATATGCCACTAAGGAAGAAAGAAACTATTTAAGATATAACCTGATTTCAGGTATGTTGAAATGAGGAAAAAAAGTGAGCCTTAGAATAGATGACTATGGAATGTATTTTGTCTACTGATTTAAATGCTACCCTTATCATAGATGATACATGTTTAGATTTATTTGTGATTCTATTTTGATTCAGTGATCTCTTATTATTTTGCCAGTACCACATTCTCTATATAATTTAAAAATATGTTTTAATGTCTTAATAAAAGCTCCCTCTACTACATACCAATTAGAATGGCCAAAATCCAGAACACTGATAACACCAAATGCTGGCCAGGATGTGGAGCAACAGGAACTCTCATTCATTGCTGATGAGAATGCAAAATGGTACAGCCAGTTTGGAAGACAGCTTGGCAGCTTCGTACAAAATCAAACATACTCTTACCATATGGAGTTGATAATACCTAGTGGGATGGAGAAAAAGTTCAGGAAAAGGAAAGAGAAGCAATCATCAAAGCTATCTCACTGCAAACTCCTAGCTCAAGGAGTCAGAAGGTTAAACTTTTTCTTTAAAGTTTATGGTATTGATTAGTTCGGTGAAATGGACACTTTATTATCTAACACTGACTGAAAAGCTTATCCATGGGCAAGAAATCAAATGGCCCCCAGAGAAGCTTGATAGTAGAAGTTATGGGAAAGAACAAAGCAATTGTTTTCTAGTTGTTTCCTATGGAGTACTGCTTTTCTAATAGATTTAGGAAAAAAAATGTTAAATAATACTGTTGATAGTGCCTTCTCCCTGATATTACTATGAAGGCTTCTAGTATTTCACTATTAGGTATTAGGTTAGTTTTTTTTTTAACTTTTTAATACAGAAATTTCCAAACATACATAAAAGTAGAATTTAAATAGTATAAAAAACCTTCCATGTGCCCACTAACTGGCTTCAACAATTATAAAGTCACAGACAATATTGTCTTATCTAGATTCTAATCCACTAATTTTTATTGAGATATACCTCACACACCATGTAAGTTACTCATTTAAAGTATATAATTCAATGTTTTTTAGTATATCATCACAATCCAATTTTAGAACATTTTCATCTCCCCTAAAAGAAACCCCATTAAGAGTCAATCCCAGGACTTCCCTGGTGGCACAGTAGTTAAGAATTCACCTGCCAATGCAGAGGACACGGGTTCGATCCCTGGTCCAGGAAGATCCCACATGCCATGGAGCAACTGAGCCCGCAAGCCACAACTACTGGGCCCACGTGTCACAATTACTGAAGCCCGTGCACCTAGAGCCCATGATCTACAACAAGAGAAGCCACTGCAATGAGAAGCCCGCACACCACAACAAAGAGTAGACCCGCTTGCCACAACTAGAGAAAAGCCTGTGTGCAGCAACGAAGAGCCAATGCAGCCAAAAATAAATAAATAATTTAAAAAAAAAGAAACTGAGTTACAAAATTAAAAATCTATACTAAAAACAGAAATCAACACGTCTGATGAAGCTGAAAAGGTACTCAGCTTAACGATCACCAGCTCAGGTTCTAATGCTCTTATACTGTACAACCTAGTCCCAGGTACTGACCAAAAACTGGGAGCTCAGCTTTAAATCTATCCTGTAGTGTTTTTTCTTTCCTCATATCTAATTTGGTAATTTGTGTCTTATCTCCCCTTTTTTCTTTAAGTTTTTATAGAGGTTTATCAATTTTTATTGATTCCCCAAAATAAACTTTTGGAGTTATTAATTTTCTCAATTATATATTTACTTTATATTTCAATATACATAAATTTATATTGAGCTCTTATTCTTATTATTTCCATTTTTTGTTTTCTTTGGGTTTAATTTAGTATTCAGTTTTATTTCCTTAACTTCTTGAGATGAAAACATAGATCATTAATTTTTCAACATTCTTCTTTACTAGAATATGCATTTACAGCTATATATTTTCTTTAGGTTTAGCTTTAGCAACACCCCACATTTTGATGTTATATTTTCATTATCTTTCAGTTCAAAATATGTTTAATTTCCATTGCAATTTCTTCTTTGATTCACCAGTTATTTATAAGTACAATTGCTTAAATCCCAAACATTGGGATATTTCTAAATATCATTCCGTTATTGACTTCTGCTGAATTCCACTGTGGACAGAAAACATACAGTATTATTTCAATCCTTTGAAAGTTACTGAGATTTCTTTTATGGTCCAGCACATGATCAATTTGGGTAAATGTCTCATATGCATCTGAAAAGGATATATACTGTAGTTGTAAGGTACACTGTTCTACATATATCATTTAAGTCAAGTTTGTCAATCACACTGCCCAAATATTATATAGCTTTACTCAGTTTCTACTGATTGTTCTATCAGCTGTTGAAACAAGTGCTAAAAATCCCCCACTATGATTGTGATTTGTCTACTACTTCTTTTACTTCCGTCAAATATACTTGAAGTCATTTTATGAAGGTCTATGTATTTAGAACTGTAATATCTTACTAGTAGTCTAACCTTTTTATTATGAACTATTGTTCTTTATCTCTAGTAAAGCTTCTTGTCCCACAGTCTAATTCCCATACAATGAGAGTGAGTCAGGAGTGTAAATTGATACAACTATTTAGAAAAACTGTCAGTATATATTAAAGCTGAATATTTGCATAACCTATGCCACAGAAATTTCACTCCTAGGGATATACCCAACAGAAATGCATTCATATGTGCACCAAAAGACATGTGCAAGAATGTTCATAGCAGCCTTGCTCATAATAGGTCCAATCTGAAAACAGCTTAAATACCAATAGATAATGGAAAGGATAAATAAATTGTGGTATGTTCATACAATGGAATTTTAAGCAACAACAATAATAAATGACCTATACTACATGAAGCAACATGGATGAGTCTCACATATTCATACTACATAATATTATTAAGTAGTACATTCATATTACATGTAAAATGTAATGATGAATAAAAAGAAGTCAAGCACAAAAGAGTGGATATTGTGTGATTCTACTTATATAAAATTCAAGAACAGGTAAAATTAATCTATGGCTATAGAAAACAGAATAATTGTTATCTTTGGGAGAGGTGGATAGTGAGTGGATGGAACAAGAATCGGGCTTCTAGAATGCTGGTAATGTTCTACTTCCTGATCTGATTTGAGCTCTGGTTAAGCAAATATGCTCATTTTCTAAAATTCATCAAGTCATATACTTTCATTTCTGTACTTTTTGGAATGTATGTTATACTTTTAAAACCACGTGATATATGAGAAGAGTCATCAAAAATTAAAATACCAAGTGACCAAGTATTAGAATACAGGATGACTGTGCTTATAATCTGCTGGTAAGAATTTAACTGGTACAACCATACTGAAAATCAGTCCGGCATTATCTAGGAAATTTGAAAATACACACGTATCTTATGGCCCAGCAATTCCATTGGTATGTTTATACCCTAGGAAAGCATGCATAGGTGCACCAGGGTACTTATAAAGCAACAAGGAAACCCCAGCGCACCTTGTATTTGGCTTGGTCAACAGCCATTCCTCCTTCTCCCTGGGGACCTCTCTGAGAAAAGCAGAGCTGAGGAAGGAGAAAGGAATCATGAAATGCCAGGCCCTTCTCGTGGCTCAGACTGATCAGATCAGAGGTTACCCTGGACCCACACCTGCCACCCATGGAGAGGAAGGATGGAGAAAGGTCAGAGGAGTCTAGGCTGTCCTGAGCATTCCTGGTTTCAGAAGGGGAAAAGTCTGCGGCCCACGACCAAAATCTGTCCTGACCTAACACATCAACCACTGGGACATACACACTGTTAGCCTGGCACAATTACAGGCACCCTCCAACCGCACACTCAGTGCCACAAAAAGTTACATGATCACACTCACACAGTCAGACATCAGTACACTTAGTACTGCTAACATTCATAAAACCACAATCACACGCAGCCCTCTGATAACACAGCCATAGCAACATAATCACAGATTCTCAGCACTCCCCGCCGCCCCAACACACACAATGATACAAAGTTGTATGGACACACACAATCTCAGTCCCACTACGGAGGCACAGTCACACCTACACACACAGAGTCGCACACTTTCACAGTCACACACCACAACGAGGATATCCACAGTCACACCTGCACACAGAGCTCTGCGCGCATGGTCAGTCACAGTGACACACCCACCACAGGGATATACAATCACACGCGCACACAGCGCGCACAGTCACATAAGGTCACAATCGCACACATGGAATCCCACACTTCACCCTCCCCCAGTCTTATCAAATCATACAGGCCCGAGACTCCGGACCCGCCTGGACCGTCCCTTCAGACTACTAGGGGTGCACCTCCGGAACCTAGTCGAGCCCCCGGGACCTAGGCTGCTCACCTTGCACTTCCCCTTCCCCGGAGGCCTAGGGTCCCGCAGGCGAGTGAAGGGTCAGCCCTATACCCGCCAGGGTGTCTGGGAAATGTAGTCCGGAGCCAGATCCGCTCGAACAAGATGTCACTCGACCCTCGGATTTTCTGCACAGCCTGGGCCAAGCCACACTTCTTCTCGCCTCTCGGAATTGCTGCCAGGAGGCTGGAGATCCAGATACAGTCCCCACACCCCGGAGACAAGCTTCCTCCTAGGGCCCGGCCAATCTCAGGGAGCCATAAATTCCCTGAGAAATAGAAAAATGTCGCTGGATTCGCGCCGGAAGTTGATTGGAGCCGCAAGAGCTTCTGGGAAATGTAGTCTAGAGCTGGAAAGGTGAGGCGCTCGCCCACGTAGAAGATTGTCTTGGTTGGCTGCTTGCACAGAGCTTTCCGCAGTGAAGGACAGAGTGGCGGCCAGGACTATTCTAAGAGTTGTACCTCACTCTGAGAATATTCCGGACTGAGGAAGGCGTCATTTTTGCCTTCCTCCGTGGATTACCGTGGTGTGGGACCTATGCTGATCGGGGAGCGGTAACCTAGGGGTCTGAGACCCGAACCGCGCCAGGGAAACTAAAGGAGAGTAATCAGACAGCCTGGAATGGGGCTGATGGGGACGGGTTATCAGGAGCGTCCAGCAGTGTGTTTGCTGGGGATGGTAGTGTTGACTCTGATGATGGCCCCACTGTGTTAAGTCCATAGGTGAAATTGGATGAGTTACCTCATTTTCTTCATCTGGAAAACAGTGGTACTTCAGGGTGCATGTTCTGGTACCATCAGTTTTATTTGCCTTTTGGAAAAGCAAACCAATTCGTCTGACACAGTTTCAAACTTGTGTTTTATAAATCATATCTCTGTTCCTTGTATGGCTGTGGATCCCACACCCTTCCATGCCTTAGGGATCTTGTTTTCATGGGTACAGTTTGTCTTCCAAGAAAACGCAGAAGGCTGCAAATAAGAAAAGAGTTTATTTGGTGGGGTGTTAGGAATTGCACTTCTGGAGACAGATTTGGGTAAAACCGAAAGAGTGTTCCAGAAGAGAGTCAGGGGCTTATGAAGGCAAACCCCACAAAGTTATTAAAGTTGTCTGGAAGGAATTATGATTAACTCTAACCGCAGGAAAGGAAATGCTTGTCCTTAAGGGATAGGCTGTCACTGAGTTATTTTAGGGGAAGTGTCTTCCAAGCATCTTGAGTTTCTGGAAGTTGAGATTCCATCTAGGCTGAGGCACGCATGTCATACTTCCTCCATGGCCTCCCAGCTACGTTTTAGAGAGCTCTCTTCATAATACCGACTCCATTTTGATTTTCCTTTCACAAATTTCTACCTCCCTTTGCAGAGTTTAGAGTTATATTTTATTCCTCTCCAGTCTTCCATGGTTTGATCCCTGACTCCCCAAACTCGGGGGGGCGGGAGGGAGGGGGAGGAAGGGTTCATTACAGTAGTACAACAGCTTAGATATGAATCTTTTTTTTTTTTTTTTTTTTTTGCGGTATGCGGGCCTCTCACTGTTGTGGCCTCTCCCATTGCGGGGCACAGGCTCCGGACGCGCAGGCTCAGCGGCCATGGCTCACGGGCCCAGCAGCTCCGCGGCATGTGGGATCTTCCCGTACCGGGGCATGAACCCGCGTCCCCTGCATCGGCAGGCGGACTCTCAACCACTGCGCCACCAGGGAAGCCCTTAGATATGAATCTTATCCCTTTCACCTCTTGGAAACAATTAAAAGTCACAAAAAGGGACCAAAACAGAAAACTCCAGTTTCTGTGAAGTTTGGAGAAAGGAAAAGCCCATGAACTCCAAAATACACATGAGCACTTCCCAATACAGTTGATATTAGGTAAAAGCACGCTAAAGAATGAGGACTGGTGAACAGAAGTGAGAGTGATGCTTAGGAGCTAGTAAATCCTATTAGAGAAGACTCCAGACATAGGGGGAAAAATCATTTCAGGAAGACTAGGTGCTTATCTTGAAAGATAAACTTTGGAGAGGGAACTGCCGTGAAGAGAGTAGAGGGCAAGCAGAGTAACAGATGGAAGCCATGTGCCAAGATCAGGAGTCAAGTTTAAGGGAAATTGATCCAGAAAACTAAAATATGTCTCAGTTTTGACTGAAGTTATTGGTCTGTAAGCTAGAAGAAGACTCCAGTATCAGAGAAAACCTACAGTTGCTTAAAGGAGAGAAACTTAGATTAGTGTCAAGTTTCTACTCAATAATATTTAGCACCAGAAATCAGTGGAACAAAGCCAAAAGGATAATCAAGAGAGTGAATGCCAATTATTTTTGTTCACAAGCTGCAATTCAGGTATAGATATAATTTAGGGTCACCCTAAAATGAGGATGTGAATTAGGGTGGCTTGAGAGCCAGGGACAGTAATATAAAGGATAGGGTGGTTTATTTTAGTAGAATAAACAGGATGATGATTAATATGTAAAAATAGCTAAAAACAAAACAAATGAATAAAAAAGACACTAAAATGTTATGAGTGGAAGAAGATGGAGGAAGTAGATAGAATGAGTAGGACCTGATGGAGCAAAGTTTGCAGGAGAAATTCTTAAGAAAGAAGAGTATGGATGCAGCAATTACAGAGGTGAGGGAAGAAAAGAACTGTGGGGAACAGAGTAAAATGTGAAATAAAATGGCTTGTTAGGAAGATTGTATGCTTCAGATTATGACAGGCCTGAGATTCAAATCCCAGTTCTGAAAATTAACTATTTGTGACCTTGAGCAAATGACTTGTGTTCTATGCACAACATCATCAAAAATCTTGATAAAAGTATCTTTTTCTCATGAATATCATATGGATCAGGGAAAACGTGTGGATTAGTTTATATAAAATAAATGCTCAAAAGCTATTGAACACTTCTCAACTAATTCTTTGAAGCCAGTATCACCCTGATGCCAAAATCAGACAAAGAAATTAGGAGAAAAGAAAACTAGAGGCAAATATACTTTATGAAGACAGACACAAAAATTCTCAAAAATTACTAGTAAATGGAATCTAGCAACATATAAAAAAGATTATATGCCATAGGGCTTCCCTGGTTGCACAGTGGCTAAGAATCTGCCTGCCAATGCAGGGGACACAGGTTCGAGCCCTGGTCTGGGAAGATCCCACATGCCACGGAGCAACTAAGCCCGTGTGCCACAACTACAGAGCCTGTGCTCTAGAGCCCTCATGCCACAACTACTGAAGCCCACTCACCTAGAGCCTGTGTTCTACAAGAAGAGAAGCCAACGCAATGAGAAGCCCGCACACCACAACGAAGAGTAGCCCCCGCTCGCTGCAACTAGAGAAAAGCCTGCGTGCAGCAACAAAGAGCCAACACAGCCAAAAATAAAATTTAAAAAATAAAATAAATTAATTTTTAAAAGATTATATGCCATAAATAACCAACTAGGATTTATTCCAGGAATACAACGATGGTCCAATATATGAAGACCAATCAAAATAATACATCATATTAACAGAATAAAAACAAAAGCCATATGATCATCTCAGTAGATCCAGAAAAGCATTTGATAAACCCAATAACATTTCATGATATAAAACAAAACAACAAACTGGGAATAGAAGAGAACTTCTTCAAACTAATAAAGACACCTGTGAAAAATGCACAGCTAACATCATAGTTGATGGTAAAGGGCAGAAATTTTTCTCTTGTGCTAAGTGCGATACATTGAATGTGCCCCCCCCCCCCCCCAGAATTCATATGTTGAAACCTAATCCTCATGTGGTGGTGGGTACTTTAGGGTTAAGTACATTATGAGAATAGAACCATCATGAATGGGATTGGTGCCCTTAAGAAAGAGACTTCAGGGATCTCCCTTGCCCCCCTACCATGTGAGGACACAGCAAGAAGATAGCTGTCTGTGAACCAGGAAGTGGGCTCTCACCAGATGTGGAATTTGACAGCACCTTAATCTTGGATTTCCCAGCTTCCAGAACTGTGAGAAATAAATGTTTGCTGTTTGGGTCACCCAGTCTATGGTATTTTTGTTATAGCAGTCCGAAAGGACTAAGACAATCAGGAACAAGCCTGTTCAAGAATGTCCATTCTCCCCATTTCTTTCTTTTTTTTTTTTTTTTTTTTTTTTTTTTTCAGTATGCGGCCTCTCACTGTTGTGGCCTCTCCTGTTGCGGAGCACAGGCTCCGGACGCGCAGGCTCAGCGGCCATGGCTCACGGGCCCAGCCACTCTGCGGCCTGTGGGATCTTCCCGGACAGGGGCACGAACCCGTGTCACCTGCATCGGCAGGCGGACTCTCAACCACTGCGCCACCAGGGAAGCCCCCACTCTCCCCATTTCTACTCAACGTTGTACTGGAGATTTTAGACAGGGCAATTAGGCAAGAAAAAGAAATAAAACGAATCCAGATTGGGAAGGAAGAAGTAAAACTCTGTTCACAGATGCCATGGTCTTATTCATAGAGAATCTTAAGGGATCCACACAAGTGAATGCACCAAGGTTTCAGATTACACGATCAATATTCAAAAATCAATTGTGTTTCTATACGCAAACAACGAACAATCCAAAAATGAAATTAAGAATACAATTTCATTTTATTCAAAAACTAGTTACGGATAAACTTAGTAGAAGAAGTGCAAGATGGTGTTTACTAGAAACTGAAAAACTTAGTTGAAGGAAATTAAAGAAGACCTTAAAATGAGAAAGCTTTCCCATATTCATATATTGGAAGATTGAATATTGTTAAGAAAGCAGTACTCCCCAAACTGACATACAAATTCAGCACATTATCAAAATCCCAGCCTGATTTTGGTAAGAATTGATAAGCTGATCCTAACATTCATATGGATTGAAAGGGACCCAGAAAAGCAAAACAAAGTTGAAGGACTCACATTTTCTGATTTCAAAACTTACTACAAAGCTACAGTAATCAAGACAGCATATTCTTGGCACAAAATATAGACATCTAGCATTGAGAATGCAGAAACAAGCCCTTATATTTACAGTCAACTGATTTTTCAACAAGAGTGCCAAAACAATTTAATGGGGGAAAGAATAGTCTTTTCAACAAATGATGCTGGGACAACTGGATAGGCACACACACAAGAATGAAGACTTTTACCTCACACCATGTATAAAAATGGACTCAAATGGATCATGGATCATAGATCGAAATGTCAGAGCTAAATCTATAAAACTCCCAGAAGAAAACATAGGACTAAATCTTTGTAACCTTTGGGTTGTACATGGCTTCTTTCATATGCAACCAAAAGCACACATGACAAACAAAAACAGGTAAATTGATTTCATCAAACTCAAACAATATTGTACTTCAAAGGACACCAGTAAGAAAGTGAAAAGACAACCCACAGAAAATATTTTCAAATCATATATCTGATAAGTAATTTTTATTCATGATATATGAAGAATAGTTACAACTCAATAAAAAACCAAATAACCCCAATTTTTAAATGGTCAAAGTATTTGAATAGTCAAACATGCAAATGACCAATCACCACATTAAAAGATGCTCAACACCGTTAGGTGTTATTTGTATTAGGAAAATGCAAATCAAAACCAAAATGAGACAGTATCTCACCCACACTCAGAGGACTAAAAATAAAAAGTTTGTAAAACTCTAGAGATTCATCAGCATCAAACCTAGTATTTGGAAGTCTTTTTGTTGCTAGTCGTCATTTTAACCCTTCCACCATCCTGAAAAGGTTTACAGAATATCTGAAGAGTCAAATCAATTAACAATGTAATTTTTTAAAAGGGCTCCCACATAGAAAGAATAAACTTTTCTCATTTTCAACAGCTTTTCCCCACATTGTGGACCTGACAATTAGGACAGCCCTTAACCACCTTGAACTTTTTGGAACTCATCAATCATGCCTGATAAATTCTCAGCGTTCTTTTTTTTTTTTTTTTTTCTTACCTCCTGAGTTATACCAAGAAGGTGAGGGAGCAAGACTTTGGGGTTATCAAGTGGTCACCTGGGAAGCAATAAAGATGGTCTGGTGGAAAGATGCCCTGTAGACCCCAAAGTTTATGGATTTGGAATCTAGCCTTGGAGAAAAGAAACATTAAAAAAAAATCAATAAATAAAATCCCAGAGAATACTGATCAATTGACCAGAATACAAGGAAAAATAACTGAGAATGACAAATGGCTGCAGCCTTAGCTGTGTTGAAGGCAACCCAGGGACCATTCAATTTTTTTAGCTCCTACAGAAGTGAGAAAACTGACAAGAGTACAGAATTTCTGTACTTGTTGGAGCCTAATCTTGGTTTTTCAGTTGCTTATAGACATGAAGAGCCCCAAGACCTAAAAAGAGACCATATGAATAATAGCAGGCTTTTGAGACATAGAAATTCACACTCTGGTGAGACAGCCATGTCTTCCACACATGTCCATATATAATCTAGCCAAACAAAACATTTATTACAAATAAATTGCCTTCTTATCAAGCAACATAACATACTTTTTATCTTAAACATTTTTACTTTTTATCTTAAACATTTACTTTTTATCTTAAACATTTTTAGACATACACAAAAGTAGACTGAATAGTATGAACATCCCCCTCTCACCCACCCAACCCATGTACCATTCAGCTTTAACAGTTATCAAACTTTTGCCAACCTTGTTTCAACTAGTCCTGTCTGAATTTTTTTTCTGTAGTATTTTTAAAGCATATTCCAGACACTACAAATAAGTTTATAAGTACAAACAATGTTTCAATGACAATGTAATTAAAGCTTTAAAACTCTAGTTTTTAATAATAAATTCATCTTATTGAATTTTTGTATTTGTAAATATTTATTTTACCATCACGGTTGTAGAGTTATACATAGATAGAAATAAATAAGTACTGACACAGCTGAGGTGTTTTTTTTTTTTTCGGTACGCCGGCCTCTCACGGTTGTGGCCTCTCCCGTTGCGGAGCACAGGCTCCGGGCGCGCAGGCTCTGCGGCCATGGCTCATGGATCATGGATCCAGCCGCTCCGCAGCATGTGGGATCCTCCCGGACCGGGGCACGAACCCATGTCCCCTGCATCGGCAGGCGGACTCTCAACCACTGCACCACCAGGGAAGCCTGGCAGCTGAGGTTTTTGTGGTAACTATCTCCTCTCTCTGAATTTTAATTTCTCTAGAACTCAATATTGTATTAGTCTAACATCCCAAAGATAATTAGGAATTTTTGAAAATATATTTAGGATATCATAGTAAAGAACACAGTCATTGTTGATATAAGAATATATCAAAGAAAATAGCACTTTAAAACTTAGATACATAGATAGTGTAACTATAACTCTATAGATTCATATAATTTGCACTATTGCCTGAGGTTTACAAGAATCAATTTATAAAGATGAATTATTTCAACCACAACTCAGTCTAGTTGTATACCCACACTTATGCATATCTATACTTATGTAATCCTCAATATTAGTGCTTGTAATAACTTTTCTGGTGATAAGGCAAATGAGTGGTAAGCATGTTCCATTTAATTTAGGCTTTTCTGTTGCAACAGTGTAGTCTTCTATGAACTAAAATATTATTTTATCTCCCTGCCTCTGGGAGAAGAGCTTAAAGAGAATGAATGGAACTATAATTATCAGGGCATAACATTATTAAAGCAGTGAATCAGAAACATAAACGTTTTAGCGGTTATAGGTAACATCCAGAGGATATAGCAATGATCTCAGAAGGTAAGACCTTTAGGACTCACTTGTGAAAACTAACAATGGCCAAGACTGTTTTATGGCTTAAAAGGCTATTGATGTTCTCTACAGCTGCAGCAGAGGAGGGTCATGGGTTTTTCATAATCTTTAAGCATTTATCCAAGGATTTACTTTTATTATCAACTTGAAAAAACATGTTGAAAAAAAACGAAGTTTTTAGCATATGTGCTCAGATACTCTCACCAGCCATTCTCTATTTTTATTAGAACATGGTCACATTTGTTTGAAAGTTAATTTTAATAAATTATTTTCTTGAAATAGCATACGGTATGAGGTTAGTCCAAATTGCCTTCTTGGGACTTCCCTGGTGGTCCAGTGGTTAAGAATCCGCCTTCCAATGCAGGGGACACCAGTTCGATCCCTGGTCGGGGAACTAAGATCCCGCTGCCTCGGGGCACAGCAACGAAGACCCAGCGCAGCCAAAAAAAAAAAAAAAAAAAAAAGCAAAATAAAACAAATTGCCTTCTTATCAAGCAACATTTATAGACTAATTCTTCCTTTACCATTATTATGGACTAGTGCTTTAAGCATTTATTCTTAAACAGATTAACTTTTCAGAGTCAAGTTTCCTGTTCCTCTGGTTTGTTAGCTTTTACCTCTTTCCTCTCTGCCCGCAAAAAAAAATTCTGTTCTTTTTTACCATCAGTTAATTTGGTAGAAGTAAATCCCTGTTCTTTACGGAAATACTATAGCATTATTCTTTTTTACTTTTAAAATTAATAAATACTTAGTAAAATATAAGAAAATGCAAACTTGTACCAACTAGAGAAAATTGCAGGTTTGCAATGTGCATACTTTACTGTATCATGGACAACTTTTCTTGTTTGTAAATATAAGTCTGGATCACAAATTTTTAGTTTCATAGTATTCTGTTGTATGGATTTGCTATCATTTATTTAACCAAAATCCCAATGATAAACATCGAGATTGTCTCAAAAAATTTTTGCTATTAAGAATAAAACCTCACCACTTCACACCCACTAGGATGGCTATAATAAAGAAGATAATAGCAAGTGTTAGCAAGGACATGGAAAAGTTGGAAACCTTATACACTGCTGGTGAGTATGTCAAGTGGGGCAGTTTTTTTAGAAATCTGTTTGACAGAACTCAAAATGTTAAACATAGAATTACTATTTTAGGCCCGTGGCAGACTAAAGTCTCAAAATAACCATCTTATTGGGGTTTGGGTGCCAGTTTCTTTTATAGCACAGAGAGGAGGGGGAGATGAGGAAGTAAAGTAAAAAGGCCATACGTTTTGCAAATATCACCCAGAATGGCCAGCCTCAGGGAGGGGATGTGTTAATTTCTTCTTTCTTGCAGCCATCCACAGGTGGAACAGGTTCCGGATGTTTCCCTGAACAAAGGCAGTGTTCCCCAGGGCAGGCCATTATGCACAGACAGTATCCTTTTAGTGAACAAAAGCAGCAGAAAGCAAAGATTAAAGCAAAAGAAACAGAACCAACCTGTAGTCCAACTCTTCCTTGTTACAATTTAACGAGGCTTCTCTGAGCCCTCTTCTGGAGTAGACCTTATCCTTGGCCTTCTGTCCTTGGCCGACTGCCAAACCAGTTTAACAAGAATCTCCCCAACTCTTGATACCTAACCAACTTCCTCTTAGTAATTTTCCATCCACTGACTCCCTCGACCTGCCTATTAGCTATAAATCCCAAGCTGTCCCTATTGTATTTGGAGTTGAGTTCATTCTCTCTCCTACTAGAATAGACTCGACCCCTATTGCAATAGTCTGGATAAAGTCTTCCTTGCCTGTTTAAATTGTTCAGTGCAATTTTTCTTTGACCCTTCCATCCTCAAGGTCACCTCATGATCTGAAATGCCTACTGCCACTACAGCAAACACATACGCATTCTGGGAAGGAGGAAGGAAGAAAAAGGTTGTAGAGGATAAAAAGTGTTGACCTCTCACTTGGATCCCCTCTCTTCAAGCAGTCTTCTCAGGAAATATCACAGAAAGTAGTACACAACACTTTTGCTTCCATCTCAGGGACCCAAACTTAATCACATGGACACACCCAGCTTCAAGAGAGGCAGGATAATCCTTCAGCTGAGCACATTGCTGCTTCAATTAAAATCTGAATTCTGTTATTTAAGATAAAAAAGATAGTATATTGGGTAGCATGTAGCTGTCTCTGCCACAGGTGGTGGGATTGAAATTAAGTAAACCATATAGGAGTTATTATAATTCAGATAATTTATGTATTTTTTCCAGCCTTATTGAGATATAATTGACATATAACATTGTGTAAATTTAAGATGTACAACGTGATGATTTGATACATGGATATATTGAGAAATGATTTCCATGATAAGGTTAGTTAACACATCCATCACCTCACATAATTACCTTTTTTTTAATGTGTGTGTGGTAAGAATATTTAAGATCTACTCTCTTAGCAAATTACAAGTATACGATACAGTATTGTTAACTACTGTCTTTACAACTCCCACCCATAGTCCCCCAAAAGCAGGGGATGGGGGTGGGGATGTAATACAGTGCTGAAGTGTGCAGCCCTCTGTTACCCCGCACCCCGTTACCAGGCAACAGTTACCCCGAGACCAATAATGCAGAAGGTTAGAGCACCATAAGAGGTCCTGCTCAGCCACTGGTCGGCGCCGCAGTGGGCCCCTCCCCCAAGCAAGGAACTGTCCACAGGTGACCATTAGAGGGGCACTGAGCCAAACGTTGCGGGAGTCGGGGTCGTCAGGTGGAGAGTGAGGTAAGAGGGAAATCCAGGTCCTCTGCCGGGCGCCTTCCAGCTCATCCGGCCTCGAGCTGGCGGGTGAGTTGGGGGCCCAGGGAACAGGCTGGGGCTGTGTCCTACAGGGCTCCAGAGCCCTTGCCAAGACCACCCACTGGCCGGGCCCAGACCCTGAGGTGGTGGCGAACCTCTCCTGCGTCCCTGCCTCTGCGACCTAATGGCACAGGCAGTCTGCATGGGAGACGGTCTGTGGGACCTAGCCCCCACTGTTAGGGCGGCCTGAGGAGCCTGAGGGCCAGCTGGGTCCTGGGGGCCTGGCTCCCTCAGCGATGACAGCAGCTAGACAGGGTCTGAGGAGCTCGCCCTGACGGAGCCACCAACTGAGAACTGCCTTTTCAGCCAGGCCTGGGCACTGGCGGGAGGACCCAGACTGGGTGCTGGACGAACACTCCAGGGCAGGGTAATTTCCCCCCCCCACACACACAGGGACCCCCTTCTCTTAGCCAGGCCTGGACCCCGAAGGCTGAAAGTTGTGCCTTGGGACCTTTCCCTTTCTTGTCAGAACAGAGAGTAACATTTGTTTGGTGGAGATTTACAGGAACATCGTTACCTGACTTTGACCTCATCTCAAGAATAGAGGATCTGACACCAAGAAGCTTCCAACAACTAAGCATGCCCCTCCTTCACCTATCCTATAAAAGGGCTTTGCTGAAAGCTTTTAGAGAGTTTGGGGTGTTTTTAAAGGCATGAGCCACCTATCTCCTTGCACGGCCCTGCAGTAACCTTTTCTCTGTTCCAAACTCTGACGTTTTGGTATTATGTGGCCTCACGGTGCGTCAGCACACGACTTGTGCTATGGTTACAGGGAGAGTGTTAGCTGCTCCAGAATTTCCATATAGGAGAAGCTAAGGGAGCAGTCAGACTGGACTTAAGGCTTCATTTATATAGTAAGGACATTGTTATTACTTAGATTTTAATTTACAAATAAAAATAGCAGTTTTCCTTAAGTGCTTTTAGTCACATGTTGACCATCTTAAAAACCGTTATTATTTTTTATTATTGCTGCCTACTATTGTTTTACTTGCAGTAGTTAAGGTGAAGGCTAACGAAGATTAATGGGGATTTATCAAGTCTCCATTCGCCCCACCAGCCCTTTAGAAGGTGACAACTTCCTACGGCTGTATCTCTCTGGAAAGGATAGGACTACTCTGAGTTCTACCCTATTTCCCCCAGTTCTTACGTTAAGGGCTGTACCACCTTTCCTGCAGCTAATTGCCCGTTCTGACATTTCTCTGTTGCCAAGTGTTTTTGTCCAGGGGCAGACCTCTCCATTCTCCGAAAAGTGGATTGTAGCACCCTGACTTTCCCCGCCTCGTCTCCTGGTGGTTTCTCCCAGGATCCAGCCTTGGTACGTAAGACGTTTGTCCTTCTCCCTTGGTGACATTTTTCTTTCAGGCCCTCCACATTCCTGGTGGTTTCTCCAAGCAGGTAATTGCTCTCCGCGTGGTGCTGATTCCTGAGGGGCAATTTAGGTTTTTCTAAACATAACATGGAGCTCGGGACCCCATCTCCAATACCTTCCTCCTCCCGGAAGCCCACCTAGTCCAGGGCCACACTCCCACATGCTCTGTGGCAACCCCTGCCTCGCTCTAAAAACCCGCAGGAGGCCTCTTCCTTCGCTGTACGGAACGGATACGCTTCCAAGATGGCGGCCCGCGCGCAGAAGCACACTGGGTGCAGCCATGTTCCCTGCCCAACAGCGCCTCTCAGGGAAACCGCGCAAGGTCCCTAACAAAGTCTGTTCGCCGTGTTGACTGTTGGCGGAATGCGGCTTCCAGGGTAATTCAGAGCATGCGCAATACCAACAGTCCGTATGGTGCTAGCGGCCCGACTGGAAGCGGAAGTGGCTCTCGGAGGCGTTTTTGCGGCTTGTGTCAGGAGCATCTTCATACGCTAATGCCGAGAGGTCTCTGAGGTGATTTTGGTTGCTCTTAATTAGGAATTCTGTGGGGTCAATGATGGAAGGCTTGTCCGTGGAGTTAGTGATGGTGGTTTGGGGATTCAGTGGTGGGGGGTGGGGTCTGTGGCATCCGTTATTGGGTGTCAGAGAGAGGTCAGTGATGGGGTCCTGGGCAATGGTGAATATCTTTGAGATGAGTGATTGGGATTTGGGGGCCCAGTGATGGGAGTCTGTGGTCAGTGATAGGGCCTGGGGCGTCAGCATGGGGAATCTATGGGGTCTGTGATGAGCTTGCTTTTTAAATACAAGCATTTTCTTTATTGCTCCCATTTCAGTGTTTGGGTTTTTGTTTTTTGAATTTCAGTTAATGTTTTCTTTGACCCATGAATTATTTAGAAGGGCATTCTCTATTTCAAATAATGCCTCTGGGTGACGCTCGAGTGTAAAAATTGCTTATGGCCCAGTTCAGGGTCAGTTTTCATAAATGTCACACCTATTACATAAAAATAATTGTATTCTTTATTAATTGTATTGTATTGTTTCATATAGATTGCATTATATATATTATTTTGTCTGCTTAATTAATTACCGAGAAAGGTAAACTCACACTGGAAAGGTTATTTATCCTCTTGCCCTTCCTTCAACCAGTTTCTGCTTTATATATTTGGAACTATTATTAGGAGCAGTTATGTGTATTTTCAATAATAGATATAACTAAATAACTCAAAAGATATTATAGCAATTTAAGCACCCACCAGCAATTTATAAAAGAGCTCATTTTCCAAAATGCTTTCCAGCATTTAAAAAAAAGTTTTTACAGTTCTGAGGGAAAATTATATCTGATTGGTCTAATGCACTTTCCCGTCAGTAATGTTGGCACCTTTTGGGTTAATTGCCATCTAAATTTACTTTTCTGTGAATTTTCATGTCCTTTGTCTTTTTTTTCCCCTGGGCTTTTATTTGTTTTCCACTTGATTGCTAGATTTTTTTTTTTTTTAACAATAAGGATAACCTGTCATCACATATTGAAACTTTTGTGTATATATATCTTCATTTTTATTTTTATTAGGTGTATTTTAACATATAATTAGGAAATATCGAATCAGAAATATTTGGTTTTTCTTTTATAGTTTCTGGGTTTTCTCTCATGTACAATAAGATCACTCTGACTCCAACAGAGTGTTATACAAACGTATACTCCTAAAATTTATTTTAATATTCTTTGAGATTTTTAAAATACATATACTTAAAATATTTACTCATGTTGGAATTCAGTCTAATGTATAGTGTGCAATGGAGATCTACTTTGTTTTGTTCCAGGTGGAAGGCCAGTTATGTCAGCAGCATTTATGCAATGAATGTCTTGTGTACACTCAATTGAATGTCACTTTTTTTTTTTTCCGGTACGCAGGCCTCTCACTGCTGTGGCCTCTCCCGTCGCGGAGCACAGGCTCCGGACGCGCAGGCTCAGCGGCCACGGCTCACAGGCCCAGCCGCTCCGCGGCATGTGGGATCCTCCCAGACCGGGGCACGATCCCGCGTCCCCTGCATCGGCAGGCGGACTCTCAACCACTGCGCCACCAGGGAAGCCCTGAATGTCACTTTTGTCACATACCTAAATCAGTATTGTCTGTTGTTTTACTTGCTTTGATTATATTTTTTTTATATTAACTTTTAATATCTAATAGTGCATAGTAATTGCAGATATTTATTGGATGCTTTTTGTATTCCAGGGAAGTGTTGAGTATTTTGTAAGCATCATCTCATTTCATTTTCATAACTCTATGAGGTAGGCACTTTCATTCTCATTTTTGAAACTGAAGCTAAAAATAACTTATTCGTTTTCTCATAGCCAAAAAGTAGCAGAGCTGCAATTCAGATCTTCAGTAATGTCACTCCATATCTCATGTTTTTTTCCCATATTTTACCATGACTAATAACCTATCACAGGTTTTGTTAAACTTCATGTTCTCCACAGCACTGGTTCTTAAAGTATGGTTCCTGGAACAGTAGCATTAGCATCACCTGGGTACTAGTTAGAAATGCACATTCTTGGGCCCTGCTATGATCTTAATGTTTGTTCCCCCCAAATTCATATGTTGAAATTCTAATACCCAAAAGTATGGTATTAGAAGATGGGGCCTTTGGGGGATGATTAGGTCATGAAAGTAGAAACCTGATGAATGGGATTAGTGCTCTTATAAAAGATACCCCACAAAGCTTCATAGCCCCTTCCACCATGTGAAGACACAGCTAGAAGGTGCTGGCTATGAACCAGGAAGAGAGCCTTCATCAAAACGTGATTATGGACTTGATCTTGGACTTCCTAGCTTCCAGAGCTGTGAGCAATAAATTTCTGTTGTTTATAAGCTGCCCAGTCTGTGGTATTTTGTTAGAGCAACCCGAATAGTCTGAGACAGACCCTACCCTAGACCTACTGAATCAGAAACGGTGGGAGTGTGGGGATTTTTAACTGTATTTTAACAAATCTTCCAGGTGATTCGAATGCACACTCAAGCTTGAGAACCACTGTCCTGTGGTGTCTAGCTCAGGAAACTACACCTTGGAGTTCACTGGAGATGTTTATATGATGACTGACCATGTGGACATTATCTTTCCAGGGAGCCCCTGGGTCAGATCTTCCTCCAGATTCCACCTCACCTCTTCTTAGCAGCTCTGCTTGAGTTTACAGATGTCCACCAAACTTTAGGCTCCTGAGAGAATAAAGGTTGAGACCCAGCATGACCATGCCAGCTAATTGGACCTCTCACCAGAAATCCCTGGGCCTGGCTCCAGAGGAACATGGCAGCTCATGTGAGGTGAGGAGGAGGAATTCCAGGGGGTGGAAATTCATTCTGGGAGTAGTTTGATCTTTACAACAAAGTTTTGTGTAAAGATATCTAAAATTATTCCCAACGTTGTTTTTGGTGTTTGTTTTATTTTGTTTACCATATTAACCTTGATGTCTAAACCCATCGATGACAGTAAAAGAACTGAAAATTATAAACATAGATTCAGACATCAAATGTATTAACTACTCACAGCAAAACAATGTTCAAAAATAATCTAGAAAAATAACTTATCTCAATTTAAAATCTAGATGAAAGGGTGGATTTCTAGGAACATACTAAATTTCCCATCAAATCTTTAATTACCATTTACCATGTTTTCACTTGTAGTTGTTAAGATTTTTACTTAAAAAATTCTCCTTTTAATAAAATTAGGATTGCACCTTTGGAGAGATTTGTTTGCATTGATTTTATTCTGCTTTTGGAATGTTAACTTTGTGTATGTGTGCAAATTTTATGTTTAATATTTCTAAATGTTACAGAGTCACTTGAAAAGAATATTTCCAGATATGGACTTTGTTATCAATAAAATATGTAGTTAGGAGGTTTTTACAATGTGGCTTGTTTTTTCCTCTTTATCTCCTGGAGCTGAGAGATATTATTTAAAGTTTCCCACCATGAGTATATTTCTATCTGTATTGCCTATAGTTTCTGTTTATAAATTTTGATGCTATGTAATTTGTTGCAGTGATAGTAATGACATCTCAAGTTCATTTTGGATTGTGTCCTTGTCCTGTTTAATATCTTTTCTTAGAATTCAGCTCTGTCTGATATTAAGATGGAGGCTGTTATTTCCTTTATGTTGGCATATCCAAATATGCCTTTTGCTTATCCTTTTACTGTCAGCCTTTGGAGTCCTTGTGCAATTTCTCTGTACAGCAGTGGAAAGATGCTTTTTATGTTACACTTCTGATGTGGATGTTTCTTTTATGTATCTTTCACTGTATACTCTGTATTTTTTGCTTTTGTTTCTGTGTCAGTCTGGTAATTAGGAGGGTTTAGATTCTTTTTTGTTTGGTTAGTTCTCTTAGTGTCACCCTTATCGCATTAACTTTTTGAACTAAATCTTTTACTCTTTTAGACAATATCTATTAAATTTGTACTGTGAATAATGATAAGAGTTCTATACTACTACTTCAAGGATTCTTTTGTTTGTTGGATATTTTTATTAAACTCTATTTTTGTTTTTTTTTTTCTATTTTACTTTAAAAGTCCTTATTTCCATTTCATGTTGCTTACTTGTCTTAATCTGCTCTTGCCACTTTTTGTGTTTTCATAGAATGTTTTTATTGCTTTCAGAGAGAACTTCATTTCTGTGCTACTTTTTCTTTCTTTTTTACTTCTTTACTGAGTTCTGCCTTTTTTTTTTTCAAAAATTCAAATAACCATTTTCTTAACCTGTTTTTTCATTATTTCTTCTTTGGACTCATATCCCTATTTATTTCATTAAGTAGTTGATTGTTTTAGTGAATTCCTTGAATTCATGGTGAATGTGTTTTATTGTGTGGCAATTTATTTCTAGCATGTTCCTTTTAATCTCTCTCTTTTTTTTTCATTCTTTTTGCTTATAGTATCTTTGTACATTAGGAGATTTTTATTGTTATTTTTGAGTAAGGAGATTTTTCCTGGACAGATTGTTTATAAGAACCTCATTTGGTGCGGAGTCAAAGCTACGAATATGACATCTTCTTGATTCCCCATTTAATTCTTGATGACATAGGGTTTAGGGGCCAGGGTTTTGATGTGAGTAGGTTGTGAATATGCAAGTGTATGAAAGAGAAAAATTAGAGTATATGTATTCTTTTCAAGTATATAAGGAACATTTTCAAAGAAATGGCAATGTTCTAAGCCCCATAAACAGAATCAACACATCACAAAGAAGCAAACTGTAATCTCTGAACATAGTTAAATGAAGAAATAAAAAAGATAGCTTTTGGGCTTCCCTGGTGCTGCAGTGGTTGAGAGTCCGCCTGCTGATGCAGGGGACACGGATTCGTGTCCCAGTCGGGGAAGATGCCACATGCCGCAGAGCGGCTGGGCCTGTGAGCCATGGCCGCTGAGCCTGCGCGTCCGGAGCCTGTGCTCCGCAACAGGAGAGGCCACAAAAATGAGAGGCCCGCGTACCGCAAAAAAAAAAAAAAAAAGATAGCTTTCAAGCATCAAAATTTTAGACATTAAAAACACAAGTATCTTTAATACTTATCCTTAATACTTTCTCTGTCCTGTCCTTCCTGCATGCTCATTCCCTATCCTGAATTCAGTGACCTGCTCTGTATATTCAACTCCTGAATCATCATCTCCCTACTAGCTCTCTATCCACCTGCCTAGAGTCCATCCTTGTATATGTTTTATCACTTAAACCTTAGTATGTACAAAATATATTATTTATCTTTTTCCCCCAGCCCCCTCCTCTAGTCCTTAAATTCATCTGTGACCTCAGAATCTACAGCAACACAAAACTGATGACTGAGAGTTATCTGAGTCCTTTTTTCTCACCTTCACACTCGGTATCACTTTCACCTCCTTAATAATTAGTATCAATCTCTTCTATAGCCTTACTACAGCCTTACTTTAGATAAGTAAGAAATTTGTATTCTCTCACCTGAATTGTGCAGTGGTTCTCGTGACTTATTTTCTGGTCTTGCCCATTTCAAAATGCTCTGTTACGAGAATAAATAAACTTTCTTCAATATATTTTTTCAACGTTTTATTTATTTTGAAATAATTATAGATTCAAAGAGCATGCAGAATATAGTACGGAGAATTCTCCGATAAATTCCAGTTTATTGTGATGCATGATTCTTTTTATTCATTGCTGGATCCAATTTGGCAATATTTCATTTAGGATGTTTGCATCTAAGTTCTCAAGAGATATTGGTCTGTAGTTTTCTTTTTGGTACTGTCTTTGTAGTGCTTTGGTATCAGCGTAATAATACTGGCCCCAAAAAATTAGTTGGGAAGTGTTTCCTCTTCTTTTAATTTCTGGATGGGATTGTGTAAAAATGAGACTAACTCTTCTTTAGAAGTTTAGTAGAATTCTCTAGTAAAACTATCTCGGGACTTCCCTGGTGATCCAGTGGTTAAGACTCTGCTTCCACTGCAAGGGGCACGGGTTTGACCCCTAGTTGGGGAGCTAATATCCTGCATACTACACGGCGCAGCAAAAAAAAAAACCAAACTATCTGGGCCTGGAGACTTTTTTTTCCAGGAGCTTTTAAATTATTAATTTAATTTAATGGTTTATGGGATTATCAACTTATGTATTTCATAATGTTGAGTTTTGGTAGTTGTGGTTTTTGAGGAATCGGTGCATTTCTTCTAAGTTGCTGACTCTATTAGCATAGAAGTTTTGTATTCCCTTATTTTTCTTTTAATGGCTGCCATATCTGTAACGATATTCATTCCTGACATTGGTAATTTGTATCTTTTTATCTTTGTCAGTCTGGTTGACTACTAGGTCAGTCAGCAAGATTTATCAATTTTATTGATTTTTTTCAAAATAATTACATTGTGTTTTATTGATTTTTCTCTAGTTTTTTTGAATTTTGTTTTCAATTTCCTTGATACCTGTTTTCTATTATTTTCTTCTTTCTGCTTGCTTTGGGTTTATTTTGCTTTTCTTTTTCTAGTTTCTTGAGGTAGGAATTTAGATTATTGACTTGAGACCTTTCCCCTTTCCTTTTTTAAAAAATTGATGTGTACTTGACGTATAACATATTATTTTCAGGTATACAACATTATTCAATATTTGTATATATTGTGAAATTATCACCATGATAAATCTAGTTCTCATTCATCACTACACATAGTTACAAATATTTTCTCTTGTGTTGAGAACCTTCAAGATCTCTCTTAGCAACTTTCAAATATACAATCCAGTATTAACTATAGTTATAGTTACCATGCTGTGCATTACGTCCCCATGACTTATTTTATACCTGGAAGTTTATACTTTTGACCACCTTCACCCATTTTACCCATCACCCGCCCCCTGCTTCTGGCAACCACCAGTCTATTCTCTGTATCTATGACTTCAGTTGCTGGTTTTTTTACATTCCACATAAAGTGAGATCATGAGGTATTTGTCCTTCTTTGTCTGACTTATTTCACTTAGCATAATGCCCTCAAGGTCCATCCATGCTGTTGAGAATGGCAAGATTTCCTTCTTTTTTATGGCTGAATAATGTTCCAGTGCATATATAAATACTACATTTTCTTTATCCATTCACCTATCATTGGACACAGGTCGCTTTCATGTCTTGGCCATTGTGGATAATGCTGCAGTGAACGTGGGGGTGTGTATATTTATTCAAGTTAACATTTTCATTTCTTTTGGATAAATACTTAGATATAGAATTGCTGGATCATATGGCAGTTCTATTTTCAATTTTTTGAAGAGCCTCCATAGTATTTTCCATAGTGGTTGCACCAATTGACATTCTTCCAGTAGTGCACAAGGATTCCCTTTTCTCCACATCTTTTCCAGCACTTATTATTTCTTGGGTTTGTGGGATTTTTTTTGTTGTTGTTACATTCTGACAGGTGTAAGGTGATATCTCATTGTGAATTTGACTTGTATTACCCTGATCGTTAGTGACGTTGAGCACGTTTTCATTATCTGTTGCCAATCTGTATATTTTCTTTGGAAAAATGTCTTATTCAGATTCTCTGCCCATTTTTTACTTGGATCATTTGTTTCCCCTTTTCTATAAATTTCCCTTTCAGCATCCCACAGATTTTGATACATTGTATTTTCACTTTTTTACAGTTCTATGTATTTTCTAGATTTCTTTTGAGGATTTCTCTTTGACTTATAGGTTATTTAGAAGTGTGTTGATTAATTTCCAGGTATTTCCAGACTTTCCAGATAGCTTTTGTTACTGTTTTCTAATATAATTCCTTTGGAGATTTTTCTGTTGTCTTTCTGTTATTGAGTTTTAGTTTGATTCCATTATTTTCAGAGAATATACTTCATATTATTTCATTTCTTTCCAGTTGAGATTTATTTCACAGCCTAGGATATGGTCTGTCTTGGTCATTGTTCTATGGATGCCTGAAAAGAATGTGTATTCTGCTGTTGTTGGTTGGAGTATTCTATAAATATTGATTAGATCCTGTTGTTTGTTTTTCTATATCATTGATAATACCCTGTCTATTATTTCTATAATTTACTGAGTGTGGGCTGTTCAGGTCCCTATAGATCCCTTTTTTAAGTGTTTGACTTCAGGTGGAAATAGCCATTCCTTTAATTATGCATTTCCAGATTAGATTTTTTTAATATGGAAGATCATGTTTTTTAAAAAACATTTTGCTATGAAAAAAATGTAAATGTATTGAAGAGTAAAGAGAATAGTATAAGGAGCCCATGTATCTATTGTACCTATCACTCAGCTTTATTAGTGATCAACATTCTGTCATTCTTATATTGTCTAAAACTACCCTCCTTCCCAGCTGCTAGATTATTTTAAAGTAAATCCCGAAAACCATTTTATCTGTGACTACTTTGATGTATATCTCTAAGAGATGAGAATTCTTTTTTTCTTCCTTTTTGTTTGACATAACCATTAAGCCATTATCACACCTAAAACATAATATCAATAATTCCTAGGTATCATCTGATACCCAGTTATTATTTGAATTTGAAACATGCCATAAATATCTTTTTAATGTTGGTTTTAATTAAGAGCCAGACACGGTCCACAAGTTGCATTTGGTTAGTATGACTCTGAAGTCTCTTTTAATAAAGATTCTCCTCCATATTTTTTCTGTTGTAATTTATTTTTTGAAGAAACAGGTCATTTTCTGCCTTCTGGATTTAGCTCATGTTTTGGTCTTGATATTGTTCAACATATTCCTCTATACTGCATATTACCTATGAATGATTTGTTGGATCTGGAGGCTTAATGAGATTCAGGTTGTATTTTTCTTTATATTTTGTAAAAGTACTTAATGGGTGGTATGAAATTAATTACTAGATCATGTCAGGAGGCACATAATACATGGTTATCTCTCTTTTTGTGATGTTAAAATTGATGAGTGGATGCCATTGTTACTAGCTGACTCATCCATTTTAAACTTCTTTTCAGCCTTTCACCTGAAACAGTTGAGCAACCCTTAATGATTATTGTCTAAACTCATTATTTCATTAGGAGTTATGAGATGATAGTATTCTAATTCTATCCTAACTTCTTCATTTTTTAGCCAGAAATCATTTTGTAAGGAACTGTTCCTCATCATTTATTTGGTTATTCTGCAATACAGATCTTATACAAAAAAATGTTTAATATAAATCTGACTACCTTAATTACCTTTACTTAAAATGGAAAATTCATACTTGTTCTATGAGCCAACTGTTTTTCCCATAACCACCTTCCTGGCTTGTCATGCAGACTTCTCTTCATTTACATAGAGCTATTTGCTATTCTCCAAACTCATCATGTATTTTCCTATAGCCACACCTTTGCTTGTCTTTTCTGGGAAATGACCTTCCTCACCTCCCCATTCTGTGTTTTACTTCTCATCTTCCAACTTAAATTCCTCAACTAATAATAAACTTACACCCCCATGTGGAATGTATTTTTCCTTTTTGGGGACCTCAGTGTGTTCCACATAGAGATTTACTTTTTGACACTTTAGTGAACTTGTGTCTTCTTTTACTTTTCTTTTAAAACATAGGTCTTGTTTATTTTCCAAGTCTTTTAAGTTGCTAGAAGATTAGAAACATAAATAATTCATATTTGTGTTCCCAGGGCTAGCATAATGGCTGGTCCTAAATTGCTCAGAAATTGTATCACAGGTCATTCATCCAGTTGCTAGAAAGCTACAAGAGAGCCTATTTCAATCTTCAGTTTTGAAAAACGAGTAATTGACTGACCATAGTATAGAACAATAGCAGAAATTCTTTACTGGCTTTCTTTCTTCCATAAAATATTATGTAAAGCTAGATATTTAATATACACCCTATATGCAATACCATTTTTTAAAAAGTTCCTGGATTACACAGGTGTATACACTTGTCAACACTTCAAATGGTACTCTGAGGACTTGTGCATTTCATTGTATGAAAAGCTTACCTAAAAAAGGTAAAAAAATGTTATACTCTACTTAATGATTTGCATTCTGAAGTATTTAAGAGGAAGTGTACTGGCATCTATAGTTTACTTTGAAATGCACAAAAAAGTAATATGGATTGATGGATGGGTAAAAGGATGGGTAAATGTGTGGTAAAACAACTAGAGTAAATTGTTAGGGATAGATTCTAAGTGGTGGTTATATAGGTTTTCACTACACAATTATTTTAAATTTTCTGTATGTTTGTAAAATTTCATAATAAAATGTTAGGGAAATGGGGGGTGAGTTTTTAAACAGAGGAGGTAAATTAATAACAACAAAACCTAAGTTCCATATTCCTAAATATAGTCTCTCCATCCCCCAAAACTAACTATTCATGCTGAACAGGAATGTGCCCTTACAGGGATCAGTGTCCTTCAGGGATGTGGCTGTAGATTTCAGCAGAGAGGAGTGGCAGCAGCTAGACCTTGATCAGAAAAACCTGTACCGGGATGTGATGCTGGAGACCTATAGCCACCTGCTCTCAGTAGGTAAGCACAGTTACCTGAGTGTCTGAAAGAAGGGCCCCACTGAGAGTGTTTTTATTCTCAGTTGCTGAATGCTGTGAGACACCTGACTTATATGATGGTTTTGTCCTTGATTTGTCCAGGATTCTTTATCCCTTTTGGGCACTCTGAATTTTACAGTTGACCCTTGAACAACACAAGGGTTAGTGGTGCAGATCTGGCACAGTTGAAAATTCACATACAACTTTTTTTTTTTTTTTTGCGGTACGCGGGCCTCTCACTGTTGTGGCCTCTCCCGTTGCGGAGCACAGGCTCCGGGCGCGCAGGCTCAGCAGCCATGGCTCACGGGCCCAGCCGCTCCATGGCATGTGGGATCTTCCTGGACCGGGGCATGAACCCGTGTCCCCTGCATCGGCAGGCGGGCTCTCAACCACTGTGCCACCAGGGAAGCCCCACATACAACTTTTGACTTGCCAACACTTAACTCCTAATGGTCTACTGTTGACTGAAAAGCTTACCAATAACATAAAGTCAATTAACGTATATTTTGTGTGTTATACGTATTATATACTGTATTCTTACAATAAAGCAAGCTAGAGAAAAGGTTATTAAGAAGATCATAAAGAAGAGAAAATACATTTACTGTACTGTATTTATCAATACTGTAAGTTTATGTCATCTATTTATAAGGTGAATCGTCTGTCAATGCCTACATCAATATTGTCTTAAATGATACAAAGCACTATAGATGTTATATATATTACAACACTAGACATCAAAAATGAAAAGGTAATGTGAAAAAGAAATTCATATTTATTTATAGGTGTAATGAATGATTCATGTATTGATAATGAAGAAGTAGCAATATGATTGCTTTATGGTAGCCTAGTGTAATTGATATGATGATTTCATGGTAGCCTAGCCTATACAGTAATGAATAAAGTGTTATAAAATTTTTATGGCATACAGTATTATAGTCATATTCATAATGCAGTATTGGAAACATTGTTACATTAAGGAAAAAAACACCTGTGATGATAGGCTGATACCCAGTTTCTCCAATTACAAGAGAGGCATACTGTACAATAATGCACTTCTTGGAAAGCAGAGTTATAAAACAGTAAGAAAACTAACACTTATTAATTTTATATTAAATGGCACTCACCTTATGCCTATGTAAGGATAGGCTGTCCACCTCAATACAAGTCTTGTACATGGTGTTCTACGTGATGAATACTTAGTCAATGATGATGACGATGACACACAAACTCCTCATACAGTCCTTGCCGCACAGTTATTAGATTTTTACAGGAAGACACATGTATACACAACAGATAAGTTTATTAACTGTACAGCATGATGATTCTTTACTCCTTTTTAAGTGAAAGTGGATCATCATAAAGGTCTTCATCCTCGTTGTCTTCACATTGAATGGGCTGAGGAGGAGAAGGAAGAGGAGGAGTTGGTTTTGCTGTCTCGGGGATGGCAGGTGGAAGAAGTGGGGGAGGTGGAAGAGGGGAGGCAGGAGATACAGGCACACTCGATGTAACATTATGGAAATACATCATAATTTCTAACTTTTTTGCTTTTTCATTTCTCTAAAAATATTTCTATATTTTTATAGCAACTCTTCTTCCACCATTTGCTTTAGTTTCAGTGCCCATATCATAGAAAGGTCCATGTGGTAAAAGAAGTCAAAAGCAGTCTTAAGTAAATCTGAACCCTTCTGCCAGACTGTCTAATGTCAACTTGTTTTCTGGCACTGCTTCTTCATGTTTTCTTTCTAATCATCTGGCATTGGTTTGAAAGCCCTCAGATTCATCAAACCTCTGCTGTGATGTCTATTAGCTCTTAAATTTCTCCAAGATAATCCTCCACACCCTCACCCCCACCTTTTTTGCCTTATTCACAATGTCTTTCTTGATTTCCCTTATTTGCTCTGTTGTAAATCCTATGCAGTCATACACAACATCTGGACACAGCTTTTCTGGCAGGAATTTATTGTTTCAGGCTTGATGGCTTTCATGGCTTTTTCTATAACAACGATGGCATCGTCAGTGGTGTAATCCTTCCAGCCTTTTATGATGTTCTCTCTATCAAGTTTCTCTTCCACAGTGTTGACAATCCTTTCCATAGACTACCATGTGTAATAAGCCTTAATGGTCCTTGTGACCCCCTGATCTAGGGGCTGAATTAGAGATGTTGTGTTTGGGGGCAGGTAGACCATTTCAATGCCTTTGGTGTTGAACTCATGGGGTTCTGGGTGACCAGCGACATTGTCCAATATCAAAAGGCAGTCCCTTACTGGCTGGGTACTTACTGACTCCAGGGACAAAGCATCAATGGAACCAATTCAGAAAGAAAGTTCTTGTTGTTCAGGCCTTCTTGTTTTACAACCAAAAGACTGGCAGCTGGTGTTTATCTTTTCCTTTCAAGGCTTAGGGGTTAGCAGCTTTATAGATAAGGGTTGTCCTAATCATAAACTTGACTGCACTTGCACGAAACAGGGGAGTTAGTTAGGATTTAGGTTCCTGTCCTGGTGCTCGCTTCTCTTCCTTAGTCCTTTGTGGCATTTTTTCCAGAATATGGCACTTTCATCTGCATTAAAAACAAGTTCAGGCAGATATCTTTTTTCTCCTGAATGATTTTCTTTATGGCATCTAGGAACTTATCTGCTGCCTTTTGGTCATCAGAAGCTGCTTCTCTTATCTCTTTTTAAAGTCAAACCTCTTTCTAAAATTATCAAACCATCCTTTACTGGCATTAAATTCTCTAGCTTTAAGCCCTTCACCTTCCTTTTGCTTTAAGTTACCATATAATGACTTTGCTTTTTCTCAAATCATATTAGAATCTATAGATATGCTTTTTTAAAAATATATTTATTTATTTATTTGGCTGTGCCAGGTCTTATTCGCAGCATGCAGGATCTTCGTTGTGACATGCGGGGTCTTTAGTTGCACATGTGAACTCTTAGTTGTGGCATGTGGGATCTAGTTCCCTGCCCAGGGATCGAACCCAGGCCCCCTGCATTGGGAGCGTGGAGTCTTAGCCACTGGATCACCAGCAAAGTCCTGGAATGCTTTTCTTATAACAATCCTGTACCCACATAAAAACTACATTTTTAATACAAGATAAAAAAAAGTGTTTCTTAAAAAGTGCATGGTGGGAATTCCCTGGCAGTCCAATGGTTAGGACTCTACTCTCTCACTGCTCAGGGCCTGGATTCAGTGCTCCCTAGTTGGGGAACTAGGATCCCACAAGACATGCAGTGCAGTCAAAAAAGAAAAAAAAAAGATGCAGGGTTTTTGTGTCTGCTGGTATATGCTTCATGTATTTCTTTTTTTTTTTACAATGGTTTTTACACTTAATTCATTTATCTTGAAATGGCTGGCAACAACAGCTGCAGACCTCAATCAAGCAATTCAGCTTTTTCTTGTAACGTCATGAATTTTCTCTGTTCTTGGGAGCATTTCCAGCATCGCTAGTGGCACTTAGTATGTTAGTATAGGTCCCGTGATATTATTCAAGGTTTATGGTATTGCAATAAACATGAAACATATGTGAGAACCCAGAGAGATTACTTTTTACTGCTATACACAATTTACTGGAGAGAGGGACTGCTCATGAGGCAATGATTAGGGCATTTTAAGTGGATATTTACAGCACTGAGCTCACTGCAATAGCAATAGGAGGTGGCTACAAAATTCATGACATACCTAACTTTTTTAAAACATTTTTTGATATTTCTAGGCTATGAAGTTTGTCTGAGTTTTTTCAAATTGTCACAGATCTCCAAAAGATTTTCCAATATTTTCGGTAAAATCCACTTATAAGTTGGACCCATGTGGTTCAAAGCCCTGTTGTTCAAGGGTTAACTGTACTCTGTTCTCAGAGATACACTGTTACTTTCCTGTAGAACAAAGCCTCATTGAACAAGACTATTGGTTGGGCTCTGTAACACAATTAGCTGGACCCACACCCTTTATCATTTCTCATGAACAGGGTATCAAGTTCCTGAAACAGAGGTTTTCATGTTGGAGCAAGGAAAGGAGCCATGGGCACTGCAGGGTGAGAGCCCACATCAGAGCTGTCCAGGTGAGTGAGTGTGACCCAGACTGATGGGAGACAGGGAAGTAAATCTCAGCCATCTTGAGAAAGACTGGCATCTTTGAAATGCTATTAAGCTGACTCTTCTGGAAGGTTCTGATTTTTTTGTATTATTTGAGGACCCTTGATATCGGCCTTTCAGATAACTAAATGCCTTCTATAAAAATGCCTTTGTCGTTTCTAACTGTCTTCTTCCTTGGCTTTTTGGCGTCTGGATCACATGCCAACCTGCCTCAATGAATATTTTCTTTTTTTCTTGGTTATGCTCCTTTTCTCTAACATTCTTTTTTTCTTTCTGCCTTCCGCATTGTCCAAGATTCATTCTTTATGTATTCAGCTATTCATGGATTTGCTTTCTTTAAAAGTTACTATATGTCACACACTCCCACTCCTGCTAGTCCTCTTTCATTTCTTTCTTTCTCATTGTGAGATGCTTTGGAACTTTATCTCCAATCATGCTCTCTTCCTTTTTTCTCCATAGTCACTGACTTAAGATTTCTCACTTTCCCATTCCCCATGTCTTTCATCCAACTGATGACTTAGAGGTCACTGTTGCTTAACCTTTAGGAGTACCTTTCTGACTTCCTTCCAAGGTTGATTGAGACTTCACACTGACTGGGGGCTGTCTACCTGGTTGGCTGATTTTTGAAATTGCTTTATTTCTGTACTTCACATGATGAGGTTTGAGTTTAATCATGTCTTCATTCAGGACACACTATCATCATCAGTATGGGTAAGGATTCTCTATTATTTTATTTTTTCAATTTATTCATTATTCCTTCTTTTCCCCATACTCATCTCACTTCCCATCATAGGCAATTGTTTTATATGATAGAAACATATTTTTAAGTTCATATTTAAAGTGACTTGGGGTATGTATTATTAGTTTATATAAATATTATTGTGCTATATATCTTGTTCTTTGCCTTTTTTCACTTCCTGGCACAGTGCATTGAGTTCATAAAGTTTATTTTCTAAATAAACTGAATTGTATCCCAGAATGTTTCCTATCACCACTATCACCAAGTCTTCTCAGCCAATGATCCACCCTCACCGTTTTCACTGTGTTCAACCTGGATGAACCATATGACCCTCTTCTCTTGCCTCTGCTAGCTGCTCTTTGAACTAAAATCATCTCATTCTCCTTTGAGAAGGAGAGTTTTGGTTTCAAACCTCACAGAGAATTTCTGAAAAACTTCTTTCTACATTGAGAGGAAAGGTGATGCTACAAGTGACGTTTTATTGTATTTTATTCTAGAAGAATTGTGGCAGATTGATGACCAGATAGAGAGCTATCAACAAAGAGAAAAATCTTTAAGAGATGTTGCTTTCATCAAGAAAATATTGACTATAAAGAGGGATTATGAATATAAAGACAGAAAAATAATTCATGTGAGCCAAAACATTCCTTTCCCAAAGAGACCTCATCAGTGTGACTTATATGGAAGTGCTTTAAGCCATAATTTAGATTTACACAGTCATAATAGAAACAGTGGATCAAAGAACATTAATAAGATTACTGAATATGGTAAAATTTCTTCCTGTACTAAACATGAGTGTACTCCAACAGGAGAGAAATTATGGGGCCATAATCAATGTGGAAAAATCCTCAGCTATAAACAAGTACCCTGTCAACATCAGAAAAGTCATACTGGGGCAAAATCTTATGAATGTGCTGAATTTGGAAATATCTTCACCCAGAAGTCACAACTCAAGGTACATCTGAAAGTGCATACAGGAGAAAAACTGTATGTATGTATTGACTGTGGGAAGGCTTTTGTACAGAAGCCAGAATTCATTACACATCAGAGAACTCATACTAGAGAGAAGCCCTATAAGTGCAGTGAATGTGGGAAAGCCTTTTTCCAAGTATCTTCTCTTTTCAGGCATCAGAGAATTCATACTGGAGAAAAACTCTATGAATGCAGTGAATGTGGGAAAGGCTTCTCTTATAACTCAGATCTTAGTATACATCAGAAAATTCATACTGGAGAGAGACACCATGAGTGCAGTGATTGTGGCAAAGCATTCACGCAGAAGTCCACACTCAAGATGCATCAGAAAATTCATACAGGCGAGAGATCCTATATATGTATTGAATGTGGACAGGCCTTCATCCAGAAGACACACTTGATTGCGCACCGAAGAATTCATACTGGAGAAAAACCATATGAATGCAGTAACTGTGGGAAGTCCTTCATTTCCAAGTCACAACTGCAGGTACACCAACGAACTCACACAAGAATGAAACCGTCTATATGCAACGAATATGGGAAGGTTTTCAACAATAGTTCCAACCTCAATACACATAAGAAAGTACAAATGAGAGAGAAATCTTCCATATGTACTGAATGTGGTAAGGCCTTTACGTACAGGTCAGAGTTGATTATACATCAGAGAATTCACACCGGAGAGAAACCTTATGAATGCAGTGATTGTGGAAAAGCCTTCACTCAGAAGTCAGCACTCACAGTGCATCAGAGAATTCATACAGGAGAAAAATCATATATATGCATGAAATGTGGGCTAGCCTTCATCCAGAAGGCACACTTGATTGCCCATCAAATAATTCATACAGGAGAGAAACCTTATAAATGTGGTAATTGTGGGAAATCCTTTACTTCCAAGTCACAACTTCACGTGCATAAACGAATTCACACAGGAGAGAAACCTTATATGTGCACTAAATGTGGGAAGGCATTTACCAACAGGTCAAATCTCATTACACATCAGAAAACTCATACAGGAGAGAAATCCTATATATGTCCTAAATGTGGCAAGGCCTTCACACAAAGGTCAGACTTGATTACACATCAGAGAATTCATACTGGGGAGAAACCTTATGAATGCAATACCTGTGGAAAAGCCTTCACCCAGAAGTCACACCTCAATATACACCAGAAAATTCACACTGGAGAGAGACAATATGAATGCCATGAATGTGGGAAAGCCTTCAACCAGAAATCAATACTCATTGTGCATCAGAAAATTCATACAGGAGAGAAACCCTATGTGTGCACTGAGTGTGGAAGAGCCTTCATCCGGAAGTCAAACTTTATTACTCATCAGAGAATTCATACTGGGGAGAAACCTTATGAATGCAATGATTGTGGGAAATCTTTCACCTCCAAGTCTCAGCTCCTGGTGCATCGACCAATTCACACAGGAGAAAAACCATATGTGTGTGCTATATGTGGGAAAGCCTTTAGTGGCAGGTCAAATCTCAGTAAACATCAGAAAACTCATACCGGAGAAAAGCCCTACATTTGTTCTGAATGTGGAAAGACTTTCAGACAAAAGTCAGAACTGATTATACATCATAGGATTCATACTGGAGAGAAACCTTATGAATGCAGTGACTGTGGTAAATCGTTCACTAAGAAATCACAGCTCCAAGTGCATCAACGAATTCACACAGGAGAGAAGCCTTATGTGTGTGCTGAGTGTGGGAAGGCCTTCACTGACAGATCAAATTTGAACAAACACCAGACAACACACACTGGAGACAAACCCTATAAGTGTGTAGTCTGTGGGAAAGGCTTTGTTCAGAAATCAGTTCTCAGCATGCATCAGAGTATTCACACTTGAGAGAAACATTCTGAGAAAACCTCAGTGAGATCAGATTTTATTTTACATTATGGAATTTGTGCAACAGAAAAATATGCATATTATCGTAACTAGAAATGCTTCATCAGAATGTCATACATTACTATACAGAAGAGGACCTCTGAAAGGACCCTGAATGGGAGGACCCCTTCCCATATTGTCACCAGCCTCAGTAAACCTTGGGGCATTCATACTGAGAAGGAACTTTGTCAGTTTGGTACATTAGAAGAAGCCTTCTCATGAAAACTGTAACCGAACACTGTTAGCAAATTCTGCACTGGAAACATTATGTGAAGTCATGCTAATGATAATCCTGCTTACTGTGGAATAGATAATATGCCAACAAGTTGAATGGTAGAACAGCATAATATATACGATAACGATAAACCCTAAGTTCTGTGAGATGTTTGTTGCAGAACACATTGCCTAACAGAATTTTGTGTGTCATTCTTCTGTTGAATCAAACATGGTCTGTGTATCTAATCCCCCATTGCATATTTTTATCAAGAAAGGGATGCCACAATAAAAAAATTATTTATGTATACAGATATAAACCTCAGAGTGTATGTTGACTCCCCCATTATCCTCTAGCACCATGAATGGTACCCCCCCCTTATTAGCCACCAGTAGAGTGTTTTCAACTTTCACACAGCACATTGTCTTCTGACCCCTATAATTGCATTATGACTGCCTATTCGTGTTGACTACCATTATCTCCCAGACTTACTGACCCTTAATTAGCCCCCAGTATAGTGTCCTGTGAGCTCCCATTACCTTCAGGAAAGCTTCTGAAGTAAGAATGTTCAGGTCACCTCAGTCAACTCTTCACCTCGGTCTCCCTTTTGCTGTTACAGTTTTATAGTGCTTCCAGCTCATTTGCCTTCCTTAATGACTTGACCTTTATAATGACAATAATGAATCAATAACTCATTAAAACAAACCCCAACATACCTTCACTGTCTCCTCTCTACCCATCTTCATTCCATGCACTCTTCAAGGACCTTCTCCCCCATGTGCCTCAAACGCATCAGGTTAGGTCCTGCCTCAGGGCCTTTGCATTTGCAGTGCCCTCTTCAAAGAGAACAGTTCCTCATTATATCTCTGTGGTTTACTCCATTGTGTCTTTCTTCCAATGGCATATCTTCACAGAGGCCTGCCCTGCCCTCCCCTGCCTGTCTGGCTTAAAATTCCATCATCCTCCCCTTCCTCCTTTATCCTCTCCATAGCACTTATTACCATGATGCCCTGTATATTTCACTTATTTGTCTATGGTTCCCACTCTAGAATGTTTTTCCCCATTTTGTTCATCGTTGTGAGCCTAGACCCATGCCTGACATACAACAGTCCTTCTATGAGTGCACGTTGTGGAGTGTTGACCATGCTCATCCCATGACTTCCCTTTGATCCTTTCTGTATTGCAGCATAAGATGCTCCGATGGGGAGAACCAACTTGTCTAAAACACACAAGGCTTTTTCACCCCCAGTCTTTACCTGGGCTGTGCCTCCTTCCTGTTCTAAAAGTTGTAACATCATTGTAAACCTTTTGCTCTGATGCCAGCCCATTTAAAGAAGGGACTGAGGCACAGGAACTCAGTCCCACATAGATGGGACTTGATGCTTGATGTTTCAGGATTCCCTTCAATGATTCTGAAATACCACAGTCAGCTCCAAAGTGATCACAAAAGAGCCCACTCACTCTGCCCGAGCATGCACAGTCCTGCCTTACCCCAATTGCACCTTGATGGGGCCTTGTCTACCCTGTAACCTGACCTACAGACCTGCTTATCATGCCCTGACAGGTATGCCCAAAGCTAATAATATGGAGAGGCCAAGAGCAGAGAAGGGTTGACCTTCCTTAGAAGTTAGGTGTGCAACCTAAGACTGGGGCAGCAGTGGTGCATGCAGAGGGTCTGATTGAAAGCTCAGCTGCTGGGTGGCCAAATGAACCAGCAAAATGTTTCCTTCAAGTCAGTCCATTGGCAACGCTGAGAGTGGGAAACAGTTGGGTTGTACAGAAATGTTCTCACCTTTGTGAATAGCAGCATGAGGGTTGAGAATGGGGACAGAACCTGGTTAAGGGGACAGGTCTAAGGATTTTCCTGTAATCCCCTCACCCAAATTGGGCAGTGATTAGTGACATATCCCATTACCACACCTTAGATCCATGTCTAATCCATCATTAGCTCCCCTTTATCTCACCCCTTCACAGTATCTGATGAGCCACTGTACACCCTTCTCTATGTTAGAACAGTATCTGGTGACCCACTACCCCCTTTTACCTCATTCAGCACTACTTCTGGGGCTTCACTCAGTGTTTTACGACCCACCATTTTCCCCCAACTTAGGACAGTGTTTGCTGATCCCGCAGGAGAGTGTCTGGAGATCTCTCCATTACCCCCTTCTTAACCTACCCCAGCACAATGTCTGGACACCCTCCATTATCCCCCTTTGACTTTACTCCATCACTGTGTTTGTCACTTCTTATTACAGGAAATAGTGTCTGGAGATCTTCTCATTACCTCTTCCAGTTACCTCCAGCATAATGTGTATTACTTCACCACATTTGTGAAACAGTCTGGTAACCTCCATACTCCCTATTTATCCCCACTTTCACCAAATAGTAACTGATGACCGCTTATTACAATCCTCAGAGTAGGAAACCATGATATACCCCACCTAATCCAACTTTTAACATTATCTCCTGATTCTTTCATTACACCTCTATCAGGATGGCTTGTGTTTCCCTCCATTTGTTGTCCATCACAATGATGGTGACCAGTTATCTTCCATTACTCCACCTAACAGTGTTTGTAACCATCCCCAACACAGTATGTGGTGATGCCCCCTATACTCTGAACACTGGTGTGTGCCATTAACCTGCTTCCCTCTCCCCAGATAAGGGCAATGACTGATAAGGCACCATAAACTTCACATTAGCCATCTCTGTAGGACCCCCATTAACAACTGGCACAAAGTCTGTTGGTGCCCATTACCCACTAATACAGTATCTGTGACTCTTCCATTAAATCCTGGTAATATCTGCTCTTTCCCTATTGGCCCTCAGTAACACAGTGTCTACTGATTCCCCATTGCCCACATTGCTTCATGAAGCCACTTAGTGTGGCTACTGCAAGTCCCCCAGTATTGCTTCTCCAAGTCCCCACTGTTTGCCTGGACAGGAACCCTGGGGGATGGAGAAGGGATGAGGATCAGGTCCTAGCCTCATAGACACCCTCCAGGGAATTGTTGGTCTGGAGTAGGCTGGGGAGGCTCTGGGAGACCCAGGAGATCACAAACAGCTTCCCATTTACTACAAGAGGAATGAAACAAGCAGAATAGTGAAAGCTGTCGATGTGGATTAATATCCAGGTGCCAACCCTGATGCCCAGTAACCTCCCCTGAGCCTCAGTTGCCTCACCTGTAAAATAGAGTTATGGAGGATGAATTGACTTAATATGGGTCACTTGAGGGGAGTAGGGCTAGTGGAGACAAATGAGAGGGTCCCTGTTGTTAATGATATTACTAGTTATAAGTTGACACAAGATCAACCTCTGTATGGCTGTACCAAAACCTCACAGAGGGAAATGTATGTTATTTTATTGTAAATTATTTTCAATTATTTCTCTTTTATATTTACTGTAACATAATATTATAGTACTGAGATTTTTAAATTCAGCTTTATTGGGGTATAATTTACACACAGTAATAGTCACCCTTAAAAGTGTACAGTTCTGACAAATGTGTACAAATGTAATCAACATCACAACCAAGAGAACTGTTCCTTCACTCCCCTAAATTCCCTCCTATCCCTTTTTAATCAATCTCTCTATCCACTCCCATCCCCTCGAAATCACTGATCCATTTCCTGCTTCTATAGTTTTGCCTTTTTTACATGTCATATAAATGTGTGTGTATACATATATATGTAAAAATGTGTCTCCTTTGGAGTCTGACATCTTTCATTTAGTGTATTTGAGATTCATCCATATGGTTGTATGAGATACAAATGGAAGTATGCTGATGAAAAGACATTCAACATCATTAGTCATCAGGAAAATGCAAATTAAAACCATAATGACATACTACTACACACTTATCAGAATGGCAATAAATAACAGTACAAAAGTTGGCAAGGATGTAAAGCAATAGACACTTGCATGCATTGCTGATGGGAATGATATACAATGGTATCTCCACTCTGGACAAAAGTTTCACAAGTTCTTATAAAGTTAACGATATACTTATCCTATGACCCAGCAATCCCACTCCTAGGTATTTATCCTAGAGAAATGAGAAATTATGTACTCGAATGTTCACAGAAACTGCATTCATAATCACCAAAAAATTAGAAACAACCCAAATGTCCATCAGTGGGTGAATAAACACAATGTAGTATATCTGTACAATGGAATACTACTCAGCCATAAAAAGGGTGATTTATGACACCAGAGAAAGGAATGATTCATTGACACAAGTTACAACGTGGATGAATCTCAAAAGTATTATGTTTTACCGTGTGATAATTTAAATTATGTTTGATAAAAGACTTATTAGAAATTAGATTATAAATATCTATACATAATTAGATTTGTACATTAGTTATAATTTTATACTGCATATCATTATATACTATAATAATGTATATTTGTAATATAGTGCACTGTAATACCATTTATTATTGTATATTCCTTATTACAATAAAAATGTTTATTTTATATGAATGTAATATGTACTGTATGATTATATATTGGAGTATGTAATTTTTTTCTATTTTGTATATCAATCTTTCACATAAAGTTTCAGTTATTTGTATTTTTACATGTTTACATTTAATGTAAAGTTATAACTATAATAAAAGAGGCCATAGGGTCTGAAGAACCTGCAGTTGTAGCTGGTCAACGTTTTTACTATCTGTCAACACGCCCATTCTGGCTGTTCTTAACATGGCTGAAGCCTTGTTTTTCTTTGGGCCTTTGCCTGGCTGTGTTCTCTGAGAGTACTCTGCTTCCCCAGTGTTCATACAGTTTGCTGTCCTCTCCTGTTTGGAGAGTTCACACATACACACACCATTGTATATGAAGTAACACACTTCTTGGGGTCACTTCCTATTTTGTACTATCTTTGTGCTGCAAGTACCACCGTCTGACCTAATATTAAATGTTTCTTTTTTTTGATTTATCATTCCTCCCTCCCCACTGGACCATCACCCTCATTATGTCAGGACTTTGTCTTTCTCCTGCTGTGTCCAAGGCAGCCAGCATGGTTCTAGCACAAAGTAGAAACTCAGTACAAATTTGTTAAATGGATGAATGAATGATAACAATAGCAGTGAGGTTGACCAAGTGCTCCACACAGTGAGCTAAATTTGTGGGGAGGATGGAGGGGGTAGGAGGGTGGGTTGGTTATAGGTCCTCTAATTTGAGATTTAATTCCCCTCCTTATGCCCCGGCACAACCACGCCCTTTCTCCCCTGGCCATCCCATCCTTCCCCTCCCCAGCGTATCTGACCTGCATCCTCCCCCAGCATCCACAAGTTAGCGCTGTGTCTCCTTACTAAGCCTCCTCCAGGTTGTGGTGGGTAGGCTATGTAGAGCAGGGAGGACAATAGTGGGGGACACACAGGCAGGGGGCCATCCTGGCAGCATCCACCCCAGCACTTTCAATCTCGTAACCCATCATTCAGTCCAGTCTGTCCTGCCTGCTCTGTCAGAGGAGCCACCAGTGGATATGAAACCCAGGGGACAAGGGGAAGGTAGCAGGGCGGAGGATTCCAGGCCTAGTGTGGCAGGTGTGGACCCTGTGGCTAAGGTCTGGTTAAAGCCAATGTTGTCATGGGCACTTGCCCTAATGTCAGGGTGAGCTGAGACCTGCATCCTCAGCATTCAATAGGGCTACTTGTGCTGGAGTGACTGTTATCTATATTATATCCTACCCCACCTGAGCTCACCCCACTTTCCATACCATATGCCGTACCATACCATACACCATACCATACCACTTATTAACTATTTTACTTAATTCTACAATTATATTCTTATTGAAGTATAATTAATGGTTATAATTTATAACTAATATCAGAATCCTTGTCATTATTGTATGCCTCTAATTATTAAGATACCATGAATAACATCAACTCAGATACTAAGAAATCCCATGTCCCTTCTGGTTTCTGCTACCTTCTGGTTGTTGTTTGCATTATATTAACACAACAATAGCCCCACCCCTAGGGGCAATGTTTTTTCTCCTTTGTGAAATAGGCACAATTAATTTACTCCTTTATTGATATTATTGTGCTATTTTAATATTATAATATTGGACATTGCTACTAAAACAAAAACTGGTGTTCTCTGTTCCCATCTAAGAAAGAGGACAATGTAAGCACAACATTAATACAATCATTTGAATTATATTAAGGTTATGATTATTATTAATGCCAATTCTGAGAACCCATGGTGGGTTCCATTGCACTCTGGAAAGTGGCACATTTATAATGCATTGCTGAGTAGGTTAGCTAACTATTTATTGCTATGTAACAAAGTACCCAAAACTTAATGGCTTAAAACAACAGTAAACATTTATTCTCTTACAGTTTCTGAGAGCCAGGAATCTGGGAACAGCTTAGCTTTTGGTGGTTCTGGCTCAGGAACTGTCCTGAGGTTGTAGTCAAGATGTTGGCCAGATGTTGCAGTAATCTGAAGGCTTACTGGGGTTTGTGGGCTCTGATTCCAAGCTAGCTTACATGACTATTGGCAGAAGGCTTTAATACCTCACCACATGGATCCCACGTCTTCTTGAATGTATTCACAATATGGTGGTTGGATTGGTTACATTGGTCAACCTTATTCATTGTAGAAGAGGACTACACAGAAGTTTGAATACCAGGAGGCAAGATTCATTAAGGGAAATCTTGCAGGCTGGCTACCATGCTGGCAGTGTGATTATTTGCATTTATGTTAATATTATCATAATAATTGATACCACTATTAAGAATGATGACAATCTTGTAAACCAAAGGGAGATGGTCCACACTACAAGGTCTCTGTGAGGTTTAGATGACATGGAACTCAGTACACAGTGCTAATGATGATGATGATGATGATGATGGCAGCAAATTTTACTATTTGAGTGCACTTGTCCCTGCTCCAGGCAATTTAGATCTATAAGCTCAATCCAGTCCACACAACAGTGCTTAAGATAGGCTCAATTATTATTCCTATTTCACAGATGAGGTATCCAACTCCTTAAGAGTTGAGGAGCTTGCTCAAGGTCACAAAGCTAGTAAATAGCACAGGGGGAATTCAAACCCAGGCCAGCTGGCTACAAGGTCCATTGTATTAACCCCCATGCAATGTGACTCTGAAAGGTCATTGTTAGTATGGTCACTCATAGTGTTGTATACAATTATACTCTAGTTATAATGGAGTAGTTATAGTGTGGTTGTAATACTTCTATCTGAAAAGGCTGGTTATTCCTCTACCCCTGTCCCTCACTCACCCTATAGAAACAGTAAATTACTAACATCATTATTATAACTATGCCTATTATAAGAATGATTAACATTTCAATCTTTGTATGATTTGGCTTCATTTTAAAATTTATTTTTACCTGGGAGTCTTTTCCTACCTGAGCTTTATATCAGCATTTAGTGGTGCATGAAGCCAATAAAGAGTAGCTCCATGGAGTCCTATCTAATCCAAGTCCCACCTGTCTTAGCTTGGGCTGCCTAGATGAATACCATAGACTGGGTGGCTTACACAACAGAAATTAATTTTCTTACAGTCTGGGGCCTGGCAAGTTCAAGATCAAGGTGCCAGCCTGGGTGGGTTCTGACGAGGACTTGCTTCCTACCTGGCCACTTCTTACTGTGTTTTCACATGGCCTTTCCTAGGTGTACATGCCTGGAGAGAGCGCGATCTTCCTCTATTCTCTTCTTATAAGGCTACCAATCCTATTGGATTAGGACCCCACCCTTATGACCTCATTTAACCATAATTACTTCCTAAAAAATCCTTATGTCCAAATATAGTCACATTGAAGCATCAGGGCTTCAACTTGTGAATTTTGGGATGACACAGTTCAGTCCATAGCACCCTCCAAAGGACATTATTCTTTGAAATCTGTGGTGTTAACTACAGTCATCAAGGGATAGGCAGTGTCTCTGACTGTACAGCTTCAGCATCAGAGAGTTTGGAGTTTTCCTTGGTTCAGAGAGCCCCATGGTTCTCATGGGTGCAAGCTCCACTGGCTTTCAGAGCTAGAGGTTTTGGAACCTCATCTTTCATGTACAGGTCTTAAAAGTTGGTGCTAGATGTGGGGTTCAAACCCTTTGCACCTCAGGGAGAAGCTCAGGTTTGTGAGTTCCCTCCTCATTGTGGGTCACTGTGGCAGAGGTGGTCTTTATGGCAAGACTGTGTCTCAGCCTCTCCTACCTGTTTCAACGTGGGTTTTTACTCATTCACCCAATGTGTAGGAGCCACTCAGCTAGTTATGGGGGTTCTTTCATTGGAAATTGTTCTGTATGTAGCTGTAGGTTTGATGTGTCCATGGGAGGAGGTGGGTTCATGATCCTCCTAAGTGGCCATCTTGAACCCTACTACTCTAGTTATCTTTTCCTGTGATGTCTTTGTCTGACTTTGGTATCAGGGTAATGCTGGCCACATAAAATGAGTTTAGAAGTTTACCCTCCTCTTCAAATTTTGGAATAATTTGAGAATTATTGGCATTAATTCTTCTGTAAATGTTTGATAGAATTCACCAGTGGAGCCATCTGTTACTTGGCATTTTCCTTCTTGGGAGGATTCGGATTATTAATTCAAACTCCTTAGTACTTATAACTCCATTCAAACTTTCTATTTCTTGATTCTGTCTTGGTAGGTTGTATATTTTTAGGAATTCATTCATTTCTTGTAGTTTAACCAGTTTGTTGGTATGTAATTTTTTATAGTAATCTCTTATGATCCCTTTTATTTCTATGGCATCAGTTATGTCTCCTCTTTCCTTTGTAATTTTATTTAGTTTCATTATTAATCTGTCAAAAGTTTTGTCAACTTTATCTTCTGAAAAAGCCAACTTTTAATTTCTTTGATTTTTCTATTTCTATTTCTAGTAAAAAATATCTCTGCTCTAATCTTTACTATATCCATCCTTCTTCTAGCTTTGGGTTTTGTTCTTCATTGTCTCGTTCCTTGAAGAGTAAATCTAGTTTGGGTTTTGTGGGGGTTTTTTTGAGATAGTTCCTCTTTTTTAGGCATTTATTGCTATAAACCTCCCTCTCAGTACTGCTTTCGGTATTTGGTATTTTTGTTTTGTGTTTGTCTTGCGATCGCTTCTAATTTCCATTTTGATTTCTTCTTTGAATCTCTGGTTTTTCAAAAGTGTGTTTTAAAATTTCTACATAGTGAATTTTCCATTTTCCTTCTGTTATTGATTTCTTTTAATCTATTGTCAGAAAGAAAAAACTTACCAAACCATAGTGCAAACATCATGTACAGGAAAGTAACTGAGACAACCTTCTTAACTAAACTGCAGACCTTATGGCAAATTCACCATTTTTTCACTAATGTCCTGTTCTCTGTTCCTGGATTGGCATACAAGTAGGAAGTAATATCTCCTCAGCTGCCTCCAGCCTCTAAAATTTCCTCAGTATTTCCTTGTCCTTCATGACCTCAAATTGTGTTGATTTGGTGTTAAGAAGAAAGGCTTCCTAATGAAAGAATGCCAAAATTCTATGGTGTCCGTTACATCAGTTTTCCTTATCAGCATGTATTTCTGAATGACTAGCCAGGTGTCCCAGTTGATATTCTTACCTCATATAAAGGAACTCGGCTTCCATACCAAATCAAAGGTCTATATATAAATCATGAGATGTATATGCTACACCTAGACTGTCCTTCACCTTCTACTTCATCATTATTTCTTTTTTTTTTTTTTTGGCTGCATCAGGTCTTAGTTGCGGCACACGGGATCTTCATTGAGGCATGCGGGATCTTTCATTGAAGCGCACAGGCGTCTCTCTAGTTGTAGTGTGCGGGTTTTCTCTCTCTAGTTGTGGCGCACAGGCTCCAGGGTGCATGGGCTCTGTAGTTGTGGCACGTGGGCTTAGTTGCCCCGCAGCATGTGGGATCTTAGTTCCTTGACTAGGGATCAAACCCGTGTCCCCTGCATTGTAAGGTGGATTCTTTACCACTGGACCACCAGGGAAGTCCCCTGAGTATTTCATTTGCAATTTCCTTTCCATTCCTCAGTGGTAGAGTTACAATTCCACTTTACCTGTGTGTTCTTGTTCATGAACACTTAATCTTTTGGCTTCAGCTGATCTCACTGAGAAGTTAAAATTCAGAGATCCTTGAGATGAGGTTTGCTCCTTTGAAATCACTCTTATTGCTTTTTCTCCTCACACACATCCCCTCCCCAAGCCGCTCACATATTGGGTTGGCCTTCAGAGCATTTCCTCTGTGGTCCTGGTTATGGTTTTCATTCATGACAATTGTTGGGGTCTTAGGGGGATTCAAAGCATGGCTTGGGGTCATGGTTGGTCCAAGGATCCTCAAAGCTGTGTCTGAAGCACACTTGTTCCTCTCCATTGTCTATTCCTTCTAGGATCCCAGTTGGGCATGTAAGGCTTACATTTCTGTACCTCTTGCATGTATTCCTCTTCACTCTGTTCCCATTGCCCCGGTCCAAGGAGGAAGGTGCTAGAAAACTGGTGTGCCTGACCGGCAGGAAGTAATGCCCTCCATGGCCAGATCCCCCACAATCATGCCCAGGTGGTGGTAGTGGTGGGGGGTGGGGTGTGTTGGGGACAGGCGAGGAGGGGGAACTTTGAACATTCTCTTGGAAGGCATTGAAAGAGGCAGGGAACCATCCCCTGGGGTATGGCGCTAAGTCAGGGGCCTCCTCGGCCCACAACTAGGGGAGGTACTGGTAACAGGGAAAACGGATTTTCGGTGGATACCATCACTTTCACTGGAGACTCAGGGAACTTAATTGCCCCCATCTCACCATATTCCAGCCCTCCCCATTCCACTATCTGACAGCATTCCCACCCACCCCGACCCGAAAGTGCATCCACAGAGGTGCCTGGTGTGTCCTTGTCTAGCCACTGAGGCCAGCCGCCACCACGGTGGCTGTGGTGCTGGTGGTGGTGGCAGCAGCGATTCAGATATGTGAGATCTCGGTAACCTGAGTAGAGGAAGGTGAGCACACCCTCCCTATCTACTCGCCATCCGCCGCCCCTCCCCCGCACTACTCCACCCAGCCTCCCAGAGTTGCACCGACCCTTGAACTGCGCATGTGTGAGCAAGGAGTGCTGTGAGCATCGCAATGACCACCAAGGTTACTAAGCTAGAGTCCTCCAGGCTGTGTGGGAGCAGGATTGCCCTCTGGCAGAGGCCAGGTGCAGGCGCAGGCTGTGAAAGTTTCTCCAGTGGGTGCCAGTGGCCTATGTCCTCCAGTGGGTCCAGCGAATGAATGGAGGGAAGGACAGATATATGGATGGAGGTATAGAAGGATGGATGGATATTTAGGACTCTTGAGAGTGGAGGAAGGCAAGGCCAGGTTGACCAAGGGGATCAGAGGCCTAGCAATGGTAGCGTTTCCTCATGATGGTGTTGAGGGTATACCTGGGACTGTCTTAGAGAGGTACCGCTCTCACAGTCAATGGATTTGGGGTTGACACTACCATCACATTAGTGGGGAATCAGGGATCTTCGTTTCTCCCATCTCACCAGATTTCATCACCCCCTCCCCCATTAGACTCCATTCCCACCCACCCCAATCTGGATTTGGCCATACCCTATTTCCATTTCTTTGGTTTGCTCCATTTTGTCTTTAACCTCATCAAAGAGACTCCACTCCCTGTCCAGACTGAGCATTTCCCTTCTGTGTCTTACCTATGATGAATGTATGTTCTTACCTCCCTGCACCTATCAATGAACTGTCTTTCATCATGATCCACATCAAATGAAAGGCACTGCTTTTCCCTTTGGTGTGTGATGAATTTTAGCAGATGTACCGGCGGGGGGTGTACTGCCACCACCAGAACTTTGAACATGGGAGGGGATAGAGCCCAGAAAGCCTTTGAAAGAGCTGATGGTGAAAATCACTGGGGCCTGGAAGAAACTGCTTATTCCTCACTGTGGTTCCTTCAGGAACCATTAGCGACCTTTTCTTATGATCACCATTGTGGAGGTGACGATGGCCTGACACAGAATTTCAGTCAGTGACCCAAGTACCCACCAGTGTACATGTCTGAGCCAGGATTCAGAAACAGCTGTCTTCAAAGTCTGGAGTCCTGGCACATCACCACCAAGCTCTTCTGTCCATCTTAAGACACACCTAAGACTAAGATGCCTTGCCCTGAAATAAACACAGCAGGTCAACCTCCAAACACACTTAGTTCTTACTACAGTGTTGGACTCATATCTTGCTTCCAGATACCCCTGCCCGTCTCCCTTAACACTGGGTCCCCAGACACAGCCAGTTACCATGTGTGCCCACCTCTCCAAATGATGTCCAGGTCACTTCCTGACAGAAATAAGTGGCTGCAACAAGGCCCTGTTTGCCAACTCTGGTCTGGGGAGGAGGACCAAGGGTATCTCTCTGCTGGCTGGTTCAGGCCAGGCCACACTTCTTCCTCGGCAAAAGACAGCCTCACATCACAGCTTGGAGTTTTCCCTCCAGGAGGAGGAATATCCTTGCCAGGACAGAAGGCCAAGAAAGGCTTGCCCAGGGACTTCTCTGGTGGTCCAGTGGTTAAGAGTCTGGGCTCCCAATTCAGGGGGCACGGGTTCAATCCCCAGTCAGGGAACTAAGATCCCGCATGCCGCAGGGAACAGACATAAAACAAACAAACAAAAAAAATTGAGAAAAGTATAATAAGCCTGCCCATGTACCTATTTCTCAGCTTTAGCAATTATCAATCTTGTTTTGTCTATTCCCCCACCGACATTTTTCCTGGAATAGTTTAAAGCAAATCCCAGATAACATTTTTAAGATAAATTCTTCCATGTATCTATCTAATATGTAAAAACTTAAAAATACGTAACTAAGAAACCTTAATACACCTAATAAAATGACTTTTTAAATGTTGTATAATCCCTTCCTTTCCTCCCATTTGACACTATTCCCATTCACCATGATCCAGATTTAGGTCCACAGAGGTACCTGGCGTGACTGCGTCTGGCCACCATGTCTAGTCACTGATGCGGTAGAGATCTGGGTAACCTGAGGAGAGGAAGACTGGCGCACCCTCTCTACCTCCCACCATCTCCCTTAAGTCCTCTCTCTCCTCTCCTCCGACAACCCAGCTTGTCAGAATTGAAGCCCACCCTCCCATATGTGGGATGTAAGCCAGATTGCAGCTGGCTTCACAATGATAAGCACTATTGTTGCTATGCACCCAGTCCCCTGTGCTCTGGGCGTGTGCTAGGTGCAGACAAAGGCTGTGTCCTGTGCTCTATTAAGGGCCTGTGACCTGTGTCTTCCAATGGTCCAGCGGATAGATGGAAGGATAAATGATGGATAAATGGAAAGATAGATGAATCGATGGATGTCCTGGGATGTCAGTAACCTGAGGAGAAGGCCAGCACACCTTCCCTACTTCCCACCATATCTTCCTTCTGTCCTCTCTCTCCTCCCTACTGACAACCCACCTTGCCACAGTTGAACCCGCCCTCCAACTGCGCAAAAGGGACCAAGCGCCGCTGGCTTCACAATGACAATCGCCACTGCAATGCGAAGCTCCGATAAGCTCCGATGGAGCGAGAGCGCCGTTTGACGGTTGGCAGGGTTAGTGTTCCGTGCTCTTTTTTTTTTTTTTTTCCCGTGCTCTTTTAAAGGGCCCGTGGCCTGCGTCTGCCAGTTGTCCAGTGCATAGATGGAGGGATAAATGGATGGATCGATGAATAGAAAGATGGATCGTTGGGCTCCCCAGAGTGGAGGAAAGCCCTGCTTTCCAAGGCTTTCCAGGCTTACCAAGTAGGATTAAAGGGGGTGGAAGAGGTTGGGGCTGGAGAGGAAGAATGGCACTGCGAGAGGCAGGGACCCTTGCCCCGTGTGGCGCCAAGACGTGGGCCTTTTCTGTCCATGTCTAGGAGAGATGCAGCTCTTGAGGGTCAATGAATTTTCGGGCGACAAGGACCAACACTTCAAGCGGGGACTAGGGATCCTCATCGCTTTCTGCCGCAACAGATTTCATTCGCCCCCCCCCCCCGCCCCGTTCCTTCCATTTGACACCATAACCGCCCACTCCAGTCCGGATCTGGGTCCACAGAGCGTCTCACCCCCAAGTCCAGCCACCACCCTACCTCCCACCACCTCCCCTCTGTCCTCTCCCTGCTACCCTCTGCAAATGAGTTGTTGAAACTCAAGGGTCTTCATCTCTGTCTGCCGATGAGATTGCATCTCCCCTTCTTTTTTCATTTGACTCCATTACCACCCACTTAGATTCGGATTTGGGTCCACAGAGCCTCTCCTCACAAGGTCCAGCCGTCACCGTGGCATCGGCTTCGTGGAAGATGACGGCACAGACTCAGAGATCTGAGATGTCGGTAACCTAAGGAGAGGAAGGCCGGCACACCCTCCCTACTTCCCACCACGTCCCCTCTGTCCTCTCACCCTTACCCTCTGACAAACCAGCTTGCAAGTGTTGAAGCCCGTTCTCCCACTGCGCATGCGCGGGACATGAACGTGGCTGGCCTCACAATGACAAGCAGTTGCTATTGAACTGGTCCACTAGGCTCTGGGGGAGCGTGAGCGCCTTTTGGCTGTTGGCAGGTGCAGGGGAAGGTTGTGTCCGTGCTCTGTTAAGAGCCTGTGGCCTATGTCTTCTAGTGGTCCAGCAGATAGATGGAAGGATAAATGGATGGATGGATAAATGGAAAGATGGATGGATGAATAGATGGATAGATTGTTGAGGCTCCCGCCCAGGCCAGGCTTACCAAGCAGGATGAAAGGGGGTGGGGGAGAGATGTTGAGGGGTGGGGGAGGAAGAACGGCTGGGAGGAGGGGCTTTCAACAGATTCCTGGAAGGTACTGGGAAAGGCAGGGACTCCTGCCCCGTGTGGCACAAAGGCATAGGCCTCCTCTGCGTATGTCTAGGGGAGGTACCGCTCTCAGGGTCAATAGAGTTTTGGGCGACAGGGGCCATCACTTCGAGCGGGGACATGGGGATCTTTTTTTGCCGTCCTCAGTACTAGATTTCATGACAACTCCCCACACACACACACTTCCGCCCATCTGACAGCATTCCCACCAACCTGGATCTGGATTTGGGTCTACACAGCATCTCGCCACCAGGTGCTGCTGCCATTGTGGCGGTGGCAATGCCAGCGCAGGCAGCGTCAGAGATGGCGACATAGATACAGAGATCTGGGATGTCGGTAACGTGGGAAGAGGAAGGCTGGCATACATTCCCTACCTCCCACCAACTCCCCTAATTTCTCCTGTCTCCTCTTGCCTCAGACTACCCAGATTGCTAGAGTTGAAGACCGCCTTCCAACCGCTGGTGCCGGGGACAGAAACACAACAAGACCGGTTGCTATGCAACAGGTTGGCTAGGCTCTGGGAGAGCGCCACCGTGGCTTCGTGGAACAGACTCAGAGATCTCGGCAATTGGCAGGCCTAGGCGAAGGCTGTGTCTGGTGCTCTATGAAGGGCCTGTGGCCTATGTCTTCCAGTGGTCCAGGGCACGGATGGATGGATAAATGGAAAGGTGGATGGATCGACGGATGGATGAATAGATGGATGGATTGTTGGGCCTCCTGAGAGTGGAGGAAAGCCAGGTCAGGCTTATCAAGCAGGATTAAAAGAGTGGGGGAATGAAGTTGGGGGGCTGGGGAGGAAGAATGGCGGGGAGAAGGGGCTTTCAACAGATTCCTAGAAGGCACTGGGAGAGGCAGAGTCCCGCGCCCCATTTGGTGCTAGGGCATGGGCATCCTCTGCCCACGTCTAGTGGAGGGAACCACTCTCGAGGTCAACGGATTTTCAGGCGACACGACCATAATTTTGAGCAGGGACTTGGGGATCTTTATCGCCGCCCGCCACACCAGATTTCATCCTCCCTCTCTCCAACCCCAACTGACTTCATTATCATTCATCTAGATCCGGAATTAGGTAGACTTTGCGTCTCGCCACCAGGTCCAGCAGCTACCGCGGTGGCGGCGGCGTCAAAGATGGCAGCACATACTCAGAGATCCGGGATATTGGTAACCCAAGGAGAGAAAGGCTGGCACACCCTCCCTACCTCCTATCCTCTCCCTTATGTCCTCTCCCTCTTAGTCTCTGACAACCCGGCTTGCCAGGGTTGAAGCCCGCCCTCCCACTGCGCATGCGCGGGACACAATGACAGCTAGCTTCGGAAGGACAGGCACAGTTGTCATTGGAAGGGTAAGCTAGGCTGTCGGGAAGCCGGTGCGCCGTTAGGCTGTTGACAGGGCCAGGTGAAGGCTGTGGCCTGTGCTTTCTCAAGGGCCTGTGGCCTGTGTCTTCTAGTGGTCCAGCGGATAGATGGAAGGATATGGATGGATAGAAAAATGGATGGATAAATGGAAAGTTGGATGGATGAATAGATTTTATGGATTGTTGGGACCCCGGAGAGCGGAGGAAAGCCCGGCCAGGCTAGGCTTACCAAGCAGGATTAAAGGGGGTGGGAGAGAGAGGTTGGGGGAGGGGCTGGGGAGGAAGAATGGCGGGGAGAAGGGGCTTTTAACAGATTCCTAGAAGGCACTGCGAAAGGCAGGACATGGGCTCCCTCTGCCCATGGGGATGTGCTGCCTTTGAGGTCGATGGATTTTCGCCTTACAAGACCATCACTTTTGCACTAATGTCTTTTTTAATTTCTGACCCAGGATCCACTTTGCATTCAGCTGTTATTTCTCCTTAGCCTTTTGCCATCTTCCACATTTCCTCAATCTCTCCTTATCTTTCATGACCTTTATGCATGTTTATTTTGTGTAAGTTGTAGAAAAAATAAAATGAAATTATAATAGAATTCTTTATTGTCATTTAAATCATTTTTTGTCACCAACATATATTTGTTTCTTCTGGGACATGCTATTGTCATATACGTCTCTGTTGACATGCTGTCTTTGTACAGAATTAATTTTTGTTTCGATGCAAAATCCTATTTCAGCTTGCTTCACATATCAATACAATGGGATGAAGCCATGAATTCTTGGTTCTTCTTGGCCTTTTTATTCCTGTTGTCCAGTGATTTCATTTTCAATACGACCATTTTTCATTCTTAGATATATCCAATTGTGTTTAACTCTTTGCTTTTGCTTATTAGCACTTTATCTCATGGCTTCTACTATTTTTCATTAAGCCCATCCTAGGGAATTCCCTGGCAGTCCAGTGGTTAAGACTCGGTGCTTTCACTGCTGGGTTCAATACCTGGTAGGGGAACTAAGACGTGGCAAGGCAAAAAAAAAAGTCCAATGCAATGGATTTGGTGCAATGTTTGCTCCTTTGAAGGCCATTCTTATTTTTCTGGAAGCTTCTAAGATCTTGTTTTTTGCCTTCAGCAAATTTCCTTTTCACGATCCTAGTTAGCAGTTTTGTTGTTGTTAGTCCTCTTGGGGTTCTAAGTGCATCTTAAAATTGTGCCTTGGTGTCATCTGTCAATTTTGGAATCTCCAAAAGTCTGAGCTTTCTCTGTCTTGTTACCTTTTAGTATCTCAATTTCAAAAATGTGAGACTTTTACAAGGTACTGTATACCTTGTGCTTGTATTAGGTCTTAATTCTCTATCATTTTCTCCTCATACTCTATTCTGGAATTCATGTCATCTCTTCCACTTGGCTAACATTTTTCCTCCCCCATGTCTAATCTCTGTTCAACCTATCTGTTGAGTCCTTTCTTTCAGTTATTTGAATGTCATGAAAATCCTCATTTGGATAATTTTTCTTCTATAACAGCTTCCTTTGCCAAAACTCAAATCGTTTATATCTTTTTATATACTAGGTGTAGTTACTTTTGTATCCAGGCTGTATGCTTTAAATTAGCTTTATTGTGGTATGACTTGCATAAAATAAAAAAAAATACACTCATTTTTAAGTATGAAGTGTGATGATTTGGGATAAACATAACTGGAAGTGGGGTATGGCCATAATAAAAACTTAAAATGTGGGAGTGGGCAGCCTTTAAGGATCTTTCTTTTTCATTTTGTTAACATACTTAATCACTATGTCAATTTAATTATTATAACCATTTTAAAGATGCAGAAACTGTGGCACAGAAAATTTAATATGATTCCCATGTGCTCAAATAGTTTGTTTTTTAAAAAATATTTATTTATTTATTTTGGCTGCGCCGGATTTTAGTTGCAGCACACGGGGTCTTCATGTGGCATGTGGGATCTTTAGTTATGGCATGTGGGATCTTTATTTGCAGCACGCAGACTTCTTAGTTGCAGCATGCACATGGGATCTAGTTCCCTAACCAGGGATCGAACCCACGCCCACTGCATTGGGAGCGCGGAGTCTTACCCACTGGACCACGAGGGAAGTCCCTCAAATAGTTTCTTATTTACTGTTTCCTGGGCCCTTGGCCATATGGATGGAACCTGAGAGTGGCCTCTAGCTGCTGAGAGTGGCTGCTGGCTGACAGCCAGCAAGGAAACAGAGATCTCTGTCCTGCAACCATAAGGACTAAATTCTGTCTACAACAAGAATGAATTTGGAAGTGGGTTTTCCCTCAGACCCTTCAAAATGGGAACTCAGCCTGGCCACCACCTTGATTTCAGCCTTTTTTTTTTTTTTTTTTTTGCAGTCCGTACGCGGGCCTCTCATTGTTGCGGTCTCTCCTGTTGCGGAGCACAGGCTCCGGACGCGCAGGCTCAGCGGCCATGGCTCACGGGCCCAGCCGCTCCGCGGCATGTGGAATCTTCCCGGACCGGGGCACGAACCCGTGTCCCCCGCATCGGCAGGCGGACTCTCAACCACTGTGCCACCAGGGAAGCCCCTATTTCAGCCTTTTGATACCCAGAGCAGAGAACCAAGCATGCCATGCCAGACTTCTGACCTACAGAATTGTGAGCTAATATATGGATATGCTCTTGAGCTGTTAAGTTTGTGGTCGGTTATGCAGCAGTAAAAAACAAATACAGCTTTTGGTGGTGGCTTGCCTTCCAGTTAATTAATTATGCCTTGGCTCCCATTTGATCAAAGAGATGCCATTTTTCATTGGTTTGGTCCAATCAGTTATCATCTAATTGTTCCCTAAGATAATTTTGTTTCAGAATCATGTAATTTCATTTTTAAAATTTTAATTTTTTAATTTAAGTATAGTTGATTTACAATGTATTCGTTTCAGGTGTACATCAAAGTAATTCAGTTTTTCATATATATATATATGTATATGTATACACACACACATACATACATATACACTCATATATAGATAGATGTTCTTTTTCAGATTCCTTTCCGATATAGGTTATTACAAGATATTGAATATATTTCCCTGTGCTATACAGTAGATCCTTGTTTATTTTATATATAGTAGTGTATATCTGTTAACCCCAAACTTCTAATTTATCCCTCCCCCTCTTCCCCTTTGGTAACCATAAGATTGTTTTCTATGTCTGTGAGTTGTTTCTGTTTTATAAATACGTTTATTTGTATCATTTTTTTAGATTCCACATATAAGTGATATCATATGATATTTGTCTTTCTCTATCTGACTTACTTCATTTAGCATTGTAATAGGGGCAGGGCGGGCGCACAGCCTAGAGTAGATGGAACTGTTTATACTGACTATTGTTTCTGCAGGGTCTCACTCATGTGGTTCTGTTCCCTTGCATGACTGATTATCTGTGACAGCTGGCTGGTCCCTGTCCCTGAAAACATTATGTGTGGAGGCATAGGCGTAATATAGGTATGCCCTCCCTCAGAGTGTATTCTCATTTGCCCTGCAAGATACTACCCATCAAGCCCACCTCAAACCAAGTTCATAGTGTGAAGTTCCTGAATTGACTGATTCGGGTTGTGAGTCCATAATGTCCCATATCTGATAAACTTCACAAAGGAAAAAAAAAGAATAAAGAAAAAAAGAAACTTACCCCAGGAAAAGCACGCCAGAATTGCTGAGAGTGGATCCCAATCATTAGAATTTTAAAAATCTGGGTGAATTTAAGATGTAGCTAGAATTGACAGCCCCTGGACTTGGGAGATGCGCAGGGTAAAGGAACCAAGTCGTAAAAGAGAAACATATTTAAACTTAAATATTATGTCTAAACATGAGCTTTAGCTGTGGTCACTGGTACATGGCACTGACCATAAGCAAAAGACCAGAATCTACTGTTTTTTTCTTTTTACCTTTTAATATAGAAAAGAAAAATGAAAAGCAAACATACACAAAAATAGAGAGAAAAGATTAATCACCATGTATTCATTACTCAGATCAAACAATTATCAACATTTCCCCAATTTTGTGTTAAGAAAAATTATCAAAGGAAAATATCCTGTGTGCCTTTTCAAAGTCATGCTAGAGCATGGTCTAACAAACCCACCCAAAGTCTAACAAATCATTTTAGAGAAAAGTTCCCTAAACTCAGCACTGTTCACATTTTGGGCCAGATAACTCTTTTTGTGCAAGGTTGTCCTCTGTATGGTGGAAAACATCCCTGGCCTCTATCCACCACATGACAGTAGCACCTCCCCTCCCCCTAAGTCATCTCCAGAGATTGCCTAATGTGCCCTGGGGATTAAAACTGCAACAGTTTGAGAACCCACTGCTCTAGCAGAATGTAACTTTGTTTGATGGGCTTTTTACTACTAATTAGGATGAAGACTATATAGATAAATGTTAACTTGGAGACAGTTGGTACATTTCATATATTTGTCTGTTATAGATGCAAACTGATTCTGTGAAGAGAAGATAACCTTAAAGGTTATGGTTTTACTGCCGTGTAGGACATTAGTTTTGTATCTAACATTGCAATCTTATTCCAAGAGTCTTTACTCCACTGACTAAATACTTACTTACTTTGAACCAAATTTCCAATCCTGCTAGTTCCCTCATTAGTAAGTTAAGTGTATCTCTGAATATCTGTAAGAACTCTAATTTTCAACTTTTTGAAAATTATACTTTGAGACTTGTATCGCCAGTTACCACCAGCACCACCATCCCTGGCTCCAGACAGGACAGGATGGGGTGCAGCCTCAGCTCATGCCAGGCTACTCTCAAGATCTATCTTGATCCAGGGGACAGTCACATCCATCACATCCTATCTAGATCCGGAACAGTCTTCACTCATGCAAGGGCAGAGCCCTATTCCTACTCAGGTCAGGGCACAGTCCTTTCTGCTCCAGAACAGGGAAGAGCTATGCCTCCTTTTAGGCCACATTTGGGGCCCGGTATCCCTTTAAATGATGACAGTGTAGAGGGCCACCACATCTGGTTCAACAGGCTGAGACCTATCAGCTGAGGGAATAAATAAGAGCTGATGGTCAGTGCAGGCTGGGTTAGCCCAGAGCCTTTAATTTGCCAAACCACAAATCCTTGAAGGCTCCTTTCTCTAATTCCTCTGCCTAGAGGGGGCACTGCCAAAAGCCATAAGTGTTCATGATGGCCTTGCCAGGGTCTCATCTTTCCACAGACTATAGTAAAGTGCTGTCAGTTCTTCTTCCATTCCTCTCTCTTTTCCCTAGACCACACGATCACTCAATACCCTGAACACTCTTTTTCTTGAAAAATTTAAGGTACAATTTACATATAATAAATGCACAAATCATTAAGTGTTTAATTTGATGAGTCTTGACAACTCTTGAAACCACCACCCAAAACAACATATAGAACACTTTCTTCACCCCAGGGAATTCTCTTCAGAGAATTCAACAGTCACTAGAATCAACTGCGTTCTGATTTATAACTCAACAGATTTGTTTTGCCTGTTCTTGAGCTTCACATAAATTGAATCCTACAGTGTATACTCTTTTGTAAACACTCTTCTTTTTCCCATTTTCTCTTTCCTTGTGTACTCCACCCCCCACCAGACCTCAACATCTTGAGTATCCTTTATTTTTATTGGAGACCTCAGTCTTCTCTTTGTTCCCTAATTCAGTGTCTTAAATATACTGAAGTAAAAAATTTAACAATAATGGTAATGATCCTTTACCTTCGTATAAAATAGACATACCTGGCTCAGAGTCCTTCTTTTTTACTTACTAGCTGAGTGATTATGGATTGGACACCTCACCTCTATAGTGCATTTTCTTTAGGATGGTGATGATAACATTGTTCTCATAGTGTTTGTGGACATCTTTAAGGTTGTTCCTTAAATATTTCTAGCTCTCCCCATTCCAAGCTTATGGTAAGATTGTATTTCTATCATGTGGTTGGGTGACTACTCAGTGAGCAGTGAGAGGAAATGATACGTGTCATTTCTGAAACAGAGCATTTAATTCCCAGCATAAGACATTCCAAGGCTCTCTTTCCTTCTGCCTTTATGACTGGTGCTAGAATGAGGGTAGCCCTTGAAGTGAGAAGGCCAGCAACAGGCCAGGCATGTAACGGGCACTCTCTAAATGGTCATTTTTGTTAATTACTATAATCACTTCAAGGCACTGTCACATAAACCACTTGTATTAATTCAAGTGAAGCAAGACTCTTAAACTCTTTGCTAAATTTTAAGTATGTAGCAGAGCCATGGGCCTTTAATTTCTCTATCATGCAGAAGAGGAAATTGCTAATAATCCCCTCTGATTTGAAAGAACAATCTCACAAGTTTAGGAACTTGTTTAAGGAATCCAGAGACGTCAATTATAGCATTTTTACCACAGCATCCAAGTTACCGATTGCTGCATAACAAGTTACTCCCAAACTCAGCAGCTAAAAACAAATATTTAATAGCTTACACATTATATGAAGGTCAAGGATCTGCTAGCTGGGTGGTTCTGAGTCCCTCATGTGGTTGCAGTCATCTTAAGGTTTAACTAGGGTACAGGATCTGCTTTCAAGATGACCCCTTGATACAAGAATGCATCAGTTCCTCCCTGGCTGTTGGCAGGAGATCTCAGTTCCTTGCTACATGGGCCTCTTCATAGGCTATCTCAGTGTCCTCAATGACATGGCAACAAACGTTTCCAGAGTAAGTTATTTGAGAGAAAGAGCATGAGCACCTCCAAGACAGAAGCTGAGGTGTCATTTTAATCTCAGCAGTTATAAGACATCACTTCTACTGTATACTATTAGTCTCACAAATCTGCCTTGGTACAAAGTGGAAGGGGACTACACAAGGGTGTGACTACCAGGAGGTAGGAATTGTTGAGCGTTATTTTACAGGTCAGCTATTATACCACTTGGTAAGACCACCAAATAGAATTTTTTTTTAAAGCTATTTTCATAGGACAAGGCAATCATTTCCAGAGATGTTCCAAAACAATGCCTGTGATGTGCAGAGCACTGCTTTGGATGCATTAAAAACAGGACTCTGGTGAATGCTGTCTCTACCCCACCACTTTGCCTGGGCACTCACCATGCCCATATGCTGATGGCTGGCTTCTTCCCAACTACAGACTCTGCCTCAGATCTGCCCATGAGGCAGGCTGAAAACGCTACAGCTTTAAGGCCCTTACAATAGCCCTCAACATTGAGGAACCAGAGATGACATATAACTATCTCAGCTTCATCAGCCCTTGAGTGGGACAGTTTGGAGGTGATTTCTACACAATCTCCCAGAGTTCCCCACAGGACTGAGCCACCATTGCTCACAGGGGTACTCTGGCTCATGGATGCACTCTGTGTTGGTTTCCATCCCTCCCCTGTCTCACTTACCCATCCTCTACCTGTCAAATAAACTGCTTGCACTCACACCAATATTTCAGGTCGTCTTCTGGAGCGTGAAAATAAAGGAAAACCTCACTCAAATGGAGTAGGGCGGCCTGAAAGGGGAGCTCTCAGGCAGTACCACTCCATGTCAATTACAGGAAAAACTGACCCCAACAGAAGAATCGACAGGAAAGAATCATCAATCACAGGCCTCAACAAGAAGAGATGTGCATTGCATCTCCTAGCAGAAATCCACTACCCCAGCAACTCAGCCAATGAGAAACTCTCATCGCTCTGAGCTTTCACTTTTCTCCAAAGGACTTTTCTTCAAAACAATCCCTCCCAACTACCTCCTTTTCCTCTATAAAATAACTGTTCCTCTCCTTTGTTTGGTGGACTTGCCTATGATTTTTGCTGTAGCTTGCCCGTCCGGAATTGCAATTCTCTGCTATTCCAGAATAAACCCATTTTCTGGTATTTCATTTTTAATGTCAAAAAGCGTCAATCCACCTAAGATAAAGACTCGGCTTTCGACGTATTCTTTCAGTAGCCGGCTAAGAACCTCCTACTTGCCCTCTCTTGCAGCTCCGCCCCCTCCGTAAAGTATCACGGGGGCCTCAGCCTCCCCAACAGAAGAGCCTCTCTTCTTCGCTGTTCTCCAAATCCTAGAGCTAGCCCAGAAAAAGTGTCACCTAGCTTTACAGACGTTCCTCCTGAGAGATGGCCGCGCCCATTGCACGTAAAAAGCGGTATAAACGGACGCGGCCATCTTACCTCACTGCCTGCGCAGCTGGAGACAAAGAAAACTCAATTTCCAGGTCAGGGAGCCTCTATATTGGTCTCAGGAGGTTTGGGCTTCTGAGACGCTAAAAGCAGCAGTGACGTCTGTGTTTAGGGACCCCGGAACACTTGCCTCTCCCCGCCCTAAAATAGCCTAATCGTCTAACAAATGGCCTAGTCATTCGCCGTACGGCACAGATTTAAACATGGCCGGCCCCAGCAAGAGGTTGTCAAGCAGGCGCGGCCATCATACCTGCCACAAAAATTCAGAAACCCAGAATCCTGTTCTCTGGAAGGTTGCCAGGTGGCGGCCGACAGCCTCAAAGTTGCGACTGAGTCTGCGCACGGCCACTCCGGATGGGAAATGCTCATACCGCGGAGAGGCGGCGTGGTGCGGCAGTTTCAGGTTATGGGCGCGGATGCGGGGAAAATGGGAAAGGTCAGTGTGAGAAACAGTCCAAATTCAGGACCTGTGTAGGAGGGCGACCAGACGGCTACGGTGGCCCAACTGGGTCAGTCATGGGAACCCGTAAGGCTCAGAGACTGAGGGTACTGAAGGGTTAAGTGATTGGGCGTCCGAGCCTCTTGGGGGAGGGAGTCTGGGGTGACGGGTTTGTGTGAGTCGGTGTCAGAGTCTGTGAAGAAGATGGATTGGGAGTATATGGGAAGCAATAAACGAGGATTCTTGATTGAGAGAGTGCGTGGGGGTCAGTTTATGGTGGTCTTCAAGGGTCTGAGGCCAAGTGGGTTTCTTCGAAAACACTGATTTGAACGGCCTTAGGGCTCAGTGATCAGAAGCCTGAGGGGTCAGTGATTGGAGGTTCTAAGTTCTGTTTGGGTACCTGGAACTGGTGATTGTGGGAACTTCGGGGTTCAGTTCTGAGGGTGGTCAGTGAGGATCAGTGTTTGCAGAAATCTTTAGGCCATCAGTGATGAAGATTTCCTTTAGATCATCGATGGGGGTATCTGAGGGCATCAGTGACTGGACTTTTGTATATCAGGGAATGGGGAATAGAGGGATCAATGTGGGGGGGAGGTGTCAGTGATTGGGACTGTTAGTAATTGTGGGGGGAGGTAGGACAGTGGGAGTCCGCGATTGATCCCCAGTCTTTGGGATAGCATTGGAGATCAGTGTGGGTTCGCCATCAGGGATCTGTGTAATTCACTGTTTCACTGTTCGGCAATCAGAATGGATCAGTGAGTTTTGTAGTCACTGACTAAGTGGCCTTTGATGGTCAAGTTTGGCATTCCAGGATATCTGTGACTACAAGGACCTCTGGGAATTAATAGATTGGAGACACCGCGTGTGTCTGTGATTAGGAGGCTTAATGGGGGTTGATGTTGAGGCTTGCAAAATGCAGACGTTGGGGATGAGAGAGTCAAGGATTTGAGACTGCAACCCTGCACAGTGGGAACACACTTCACCCATGTGACATGCCCCAGCTGATGAGCAACCAGTTCCGTTCAGTTCGTTAGGGTGAAAGCCCACTTCAAAACTCTTTTTGAAACCTCCCTCTCTGGGAATTCCCTGGCGGTCCAGTGGTTAGGACTGTGTGCTTTCACTACTGAGGGCCCAGGTTCAATCCCTGGTCGGAGAACTAAGATCCTGCAAGCCGCGGGGAGCAACCAAAAAAAAAAAAAAGAAACCTTCTTCTCCCTTTTTTACTGTTCCCCACATGAATGAAAGTGCTTTGAAAGGATCAAGTGTTAGAATTCTCTAAAGTAACATCTTGTTAAAAATGCATATTTCTCCTAATATTTCCTTTAAGGTTCTTTCTGGAAAATGTAATGACATGTCCATCTGTGACAGCATCCCAAGAGTCAGCCTGGTTTCTGGAAATCTATTCTGACTCCATGGCAGCTAGGATGGATGTAACTTTGCCTGTGGTTAGAAAACGAAGGGTTTACTGAGTAAGTATCTAAACTGATGTAAAAGATTTTGCTGAAGGGGCAAACCTTGAGAGCATTCGGAAAATACTTTTATCTAGGCATAACTTAAAAATAGTGTTCCCACCACACACAAACACACACACACACACACACACACACACACACACACAGACACACACACACACAAAGAAAGAAAAAAAAAATTATTATGTGAGATGATGGAGATGTTAACTAACCCTGTTGTGGTAATCATTTTGCAATGTATACATGTATCATATCAGGGCATTGTACACTTTAAACTTACACAGTGTTATATGTCAATTATATCTCTATAAGGCTGGGGAAAAAAAGATGAATTATGGAAGGAAAAGAAACTGGATCTAGAAGTTACTGTGTTCTAAGAATTTTTTTGCTTCGTTCTGTTTTTTAGGCATGGTACGTTTGACCTCTGTGAATCTGTGCCATATAAAATCCTGGTAGAACAATTCAATAAACGTAAAACCACAATAACAAGCGCAAAAACAAAAGTTAAAGCTACTTTTAGAAACTGTTCTTCCCTGAAATTAAAGTCAAACTAATGGTGATTAAGATGGACTGAGACAAAATTACAGATGAAATGCAAATATGATTTTGACCATTAGCTTAATAAAAGGGTGAAATGCTGAAACAGTATTTTAATTGTTTTTATAAATATTACGTTCAATCCTTATGTAGTCTTTAGACAAAACACAATGAGTATATCACCTTAAGGAGCAAAGGAAGTTGAGAGTAAGGCAGGTAACATCTTTCAGAAGCCATACATGTCAAGCTTTCATTTTTAGAGCAGACAGTCTCTGAATTTTCCTTCCACAGAATCAAAGATACAGACCACATATGCAAGGGTAAGGAGTTAGGGCATTTTCTTTTTCTTGTAGCTCTTTTCCTTCATCACCTACACTGTGCTCAATGCCAGATGTGGGAGCAAATACTTTTTCTTTTTTAAGTTTTTAACATAAATCTTTTATTGAGATATAAAATGCATAGAAAAATATACATACAGCTCAATGAATTGTCACAAAGAGAACACTCCTGGGTGTTCAGATCACAAAACAATGTTCTAGCACCCTGAAATTCTCATGATACCCCCTCCCAGTTACTACCCTGCCACGGGGAACCATTCTCCTAATTCTAACATTACAGATTAATTTTGTCTGTTCTTGAACTCTAATTAAATGGAATATCTATACCTGATGGAGTGGCCATATGTGGCTCTATGTGAAACATTTTTTTAAGTTTGAATACAGATTGTTTCATTTTATTTATGCAAGAAACATTTTTCCAGATCGTTTCCAGATCTGGACACAGATACACAGACAGTCAAATGTTCTTATGTTAAGGCTACAGCTCAGTGAATTTTTACATTGCAGAGAACTGTGTAAACACAACGTAGATCACGATATACATCATTTCTAGCATGCCAAAGCCTTCCTTATCAGTCAATACCCACTGCTGCCCCTGGGTCTAATTCAATGGATTAATTTTGCCTGTTTTTGAACTTGACTTAAATGGAATCATAGAAATAATCTGAAGCCAAAACATTCATACAATGTGGAAGTTTTGTCTGAAATTCTGAAACCAGACACACGCCAGAACAAAATTCTGTTCTATAGCCCTGGCTTGGCCATTTGAGATTGCCTGTTTTCTGTTATTCCCTCTGGAATCCAAAAACATAAACATTTAAGTGAACCCTGCAGTTTGGGGTGAATTTGGAGTCAGGATCCTGTTAATGAAGTTAACTAGTTAAGGCTGATTCTTCTTTGTAGGTAATTTGGAGGGGGACCTCAGAGCCTCCTGGTCAAAATCTCTTAGCCTTTGGAGACTGACCATTGGCTGCAGAGACTGAATAAGGCAGCTTGAAAAAGAGCCTGCAGGGAATTCCCTGGAGGTTCAGTGGATAGGACTCGGCACTTTCACTGCCGTGGCCCGGGTTTGATCCCTGGTCAGGAAACTTAAGATACTGCAAGCAGCGGGGCATGGCCAAAAAAAAAGCCTCCATGTGGTTGCCTGCCTCCATGTGACAGTAAATTGTAGACATGATAGCCCTTTTACCCCTAATGTGAATTTCCTGAGTACAAGAACATTTTCTTATGTGACCACAATATAATTATCAAAAGCAGGGACGTTAACATTGCAACACTATTATTATTTAAAAAATTTTTTTCACATCTTTATTGGGGTATAAATGCTTTACAATGTTGTGTTAGTTTCTGCTGTACAACAAAGTGAACCAGGTATATGTATACAAATATCCCCATATCCCCTCCCTCTCAAGCCTCCCTCCCACCCTCCCTATCCCACCCCTCTAGGTGGTCACAAAGCACCAAGCTGATCTCCCTGTGCTATGCAGCAGCTTCCCACTAGCCATCCATTTTACATTCGATTGTGTATATACATCAATGCTACTCTCTTACTTCATCCCAACTTCCCCTTCCCCCTCTGTGCCCTCAAGCCTGTTCTCTACGTCTGCGTCTTTATTCCTGCCCTGCCACTAGGTTTATCAGTCCTGCTTTTTTAAATTCCATATATATGCGTTAGCATACGGTATTTGTTTCTGACTTACTTCACTCTGTATGACAGATTCTAGGTCCATCCACCTCACTCCAAATAACTTGATTTCGTTCCTTTTTATGGCTGAGTAATATTCCATTGTATATATGTACCACATCGTCTTTATCCAGTCATCTGTTGACGGACATTTAGGTTGCTTCCATGTCCTGGCTATTATAAATAGTGCTGCAGTGAACATTGTGGTACATGTCTCTTTTTGAATTATGGTTTTCTCAGGGTATATGCCCAGTAGTGGGATTGCTGGGTCATATGGTCGTTCTGTTTTAGTTTTTTAAGGAATCTCCATACTGTTCTCCATTGTGGCTGTACCAGTTTACATTCCCACCAACAGTACAGGAGGGTCCCCTTTTCTCCACACCCTCTCCAGCATTTATCGTTTGTAGATGTTTTGCTGATGGCCATTCTGATACCTTGTTGTGGTTTTGATTTGCATTTCTCTAATGATTAGTGATATTGAACATCTTTTCATACATTTGTTGGCCATCTGTATGTCTTCTTTGGAGAAATGTCTATTTAGGTCTTCTGCCCATTTTTGGATTGGGTTGTTTGTTTTTGTGATATTGAGCTGCATGAGCTGCTTGTATATTTTGGAGATTAATCCGTTGTCAGTTGCTTCATTTGCAAATATTTTCTCCCTTTCTGAGGGTTGTCTTTTCTTCTTTTTTTTTTATATTTTTATATTTTTGCGGTACGCAGGCCTCTCACTGCTGTGGTTTCTCCCGTTGCGGAGCACAGGCTCCAGATGCGCAGGCTCAGTGGCCATGGCTCACGGGCCCAGCCGCTCTGTGGCATGTGGGATCTTCCCGGACCGGGGCATGAACCCGTGTCCCCTGCATCGGCAGGCAGACTCCCAACCACTGTGCTACCAGGGAAGCCCCCTGTCTTTTCTTCTTGTTTATGGTTTCCCTTGCTGTGCAAAAGCTTTTAAGTTTCATTAGGTCCCATTTGAAACAGTATTATTATTGTTATCATAGTAGCATCAAGTGAAAAAAAAATCAAAAACAAAACACACAACATAAGAGCTGTGAGTTGAGTTTTATTCAGTGTCTTACTGAGAACTATAGCCCAGGAGACAACCTCTCAGCTCTGAGGAATTGCTACGAAGAGGCAGGGGAGAAGCCAGTATGTATATGATTTTTTTTGACTGGGAAATACATGTAGTCAAGCATAAAAAGATTATTGCTAGTCACAAAGAATAGACATCTCAAGTTAATGATTTTAGTGCTTTTCTGTGTATGGAAGAATTTGGGGTGATTGAAATTCTTCCTTAGATATGCATCTGAACTATCTAGGTGCCCTTCTATCGAAAGCACAGAGTGCCTCCTGTCTTTTCCATTCTCAATTTCCCTCAGGGCACACTGTCAGTAGGCACCCACAGTGGCTAATGACTTGATACTTGTAGAACTGGAATGGTGAGCAACATTTTTTGTTTACAGCTGTCTCATCCACAGACCTTATTTAGATTTCTTTAACTGTCCCAATAATGTCCTTTATAACAATTATGTTTTTCTGGCCCAGGAATCTAATCCAGGATTACATGTTGCATTTATTGTCATGTCTCTTTAGAGTCCTTTAATTGGGAATATTTTCTCAGTCACTTTTTGCCTCTTTTGACCTTGATGTTTTGAGGAGTACAAGCTAGTTATTTTTATAGGATGTCCTTCAATCGAGTTTTTCTGATTTTCCTTATGAAATATGTACATTTCTGATTGCTAGTTGGAGTTATGGTGTGTCCTCAATGTCCCATATCAGGAGATGTATGATGTTGGTTTGTCATATTGCTGGTAATGTTAACTTTGATCATTTGGTTAAGGTTATCCACTGTAACCTTAATAGTGGGTTGTCTACCATAAAGTTATGTTAATAAGTATCTTATGGGGGCATTTTTTGAGACCATGTAAATAACCTCAAACTTTCATTCACTAGTGTTAATATTATCCTTTAATGATTGTTGCCTGAGTCAATCACTACTGTTATGGTTGCCAAACGATGATTTTCTAATTGTATCATTCCCTTATATTGATTAGTTGGAGCTTTCCCTTATCCCCCAGTATCCCCCTCAGTATAAATATAATAGTGCATCCTAGATACATATAAAACAGGAGCTACACATTAGAAACTTACAAGCTGTTTACACTGTTGAGTTAGATCATGAGCCAGAGCTCAAACCTTCTAAATCTCAAAGAAAGCATCTTGGGAGATTGACTAGTTTACAGAGAAAGAGTTGTCAGATCATGTGACAAATAACCCACATAGACAGGAAACCTCTAGGGTCCCACTCTGGCCAGATAGATTTCTAAAGTGCTGTCACAATGAGGGATTTGGGAGCTAGAGAAGGAAAGAAACGGACTGTCAGAAATGTAGCAGAACAGTCAAAACCTGATGAAATGATCCATACATATTGTAAAACCCAGGTCATGGTTTTGTTGATTCTGTGACAGTATATCATATTGTATTTTTAAAAACTCATGGTGGAAAAGGTCAGATGAGATTATGTGGGATAGTTTCTTCAATTGAGTTTTACCAAACTGTGGGTAGTTTTCTGTGGTTTTATTTTCTGTCTTGATTAAATGTTTAATCAAAGAAGTTAGAAGATATATATGAAAAGTGGAAGGAATCATATCATCTCACACCGATCAGAATGGCCATCATCAAAAAATCTAGAAACTCCTGGGTTTGGTTTTGTTTTTTTTCTCAGTTCCCTGGACAGGGATTGAATCCGCACCCTCAGCTGTGAAAGCCCGGAATCCTAACCACTAGGCCACCAGGGAACTCCCATGGGTTTTGTTAAAGGAGGTAACTTTTGGAAAGCCCCTAAGGATGGGCTTCTTAAAATTACTATTTATCATTCCTGTTTTCACAGATGAGGAAAATGAGGCCCAGTGAAGTGAATTGTCTGGACTAGGTCCCTTCAGTCAGTTAAAGGAATCACTGGCTTCAGACTTCTGTCTGAGTAACTCTCAGGCTCAAGTTCTTTCCAGAAGATCCCCCTGCCCCAAACCCGGAGCACAGCCATCATTCAGATATGTCTACTGCCCAGTCTTCTGCAGGCTTCTTCCTCTTAGGCCTCAGAAAGTATTTGGGGAGGGTCTGTTTGATGACTCTCACCATGGGCTCTGCTTATCTTCAGGTTTCCTGAGTGCCCTGTACACCTTTGGGTCCCACCACCTCGCTGGACAGCAGGGCTCTCCGTGGGGCCCACAGGACCTTGGACACGTCTACAGAAAGCCCTGTCAGCAGCTGCAGCTGAGGGTGAGTTACTGTTTTTTAAAAATATTTATTTATTATTTGCCACGCCACAGACATGCAGGATCTTAGTTCCCCGAGCAGGGATTGAACCCTCGCCCCCTGCATTGGAAGTATGGAGTCTTAACCACTGGAACCCCAGGGAGGTCCCAGAGGATGAGTTACTGTTGAGAAATAGAGCTGTGAGAGCCTAGCAGACCAGGTAAAAGACTGTCTGGTCCAGGAGATGGGAATTTGGGACAAAAATCCCCTTATGAAGGAGTCACCTAGGATCCAGACCTCTTGCGAGAGCAAAGATTCCTACATAACAGGAAATATCATCATCCCTGAGCCAGAAGTTTAGCAAGACTCAAACTGTTGTCTCTCCTTCCAGGGACCCTCCATGGCTACATGGTGGGAGAAGGGTTGGTCCAAAGATTCAGAGAGACAGGCAGAAGTGAAAGGAGAGGCAGGGAAGGCCATGTTCTCTCCTGTGATAGGCCTGTTCTTTCAGGGGAAGGGGACATTGGTCCAGCCCACTGCATTCTGCCATCTTGTAGTGTGGCATGTGGCCAACCCACTCCCCTATTTTTTCTGGCCCTGTCTGGACTCTTAGCTGCATAGCCATGGAGACCAGGCTGAGGCTGAGTAGCCAAGTCCAGGCAGGTGAGGGAGGGAGCGTAGTGGCCCAAAGCTGAATTAACTGCCCCAGGCCTTTCCTGCCAGCTCAATTCCTAATGGACAGTTCAGTTCTCTCAGAGAACCCCGTCCCCTTTTCAAACCCTCCTGTGACTTCCCTCATAATGAAAAAAGGCAGTGGGAAAATGAATGAAATATGTAAACAATGAAATGCATATGTGTTACAGTTACAGATTAGAGTAAGAAACATCTGCCACCCAAATCGAGCCACTGATAATATTTTATTGTATTTCATACCAAAAGTTTTTCTACATATATATTTCTTAAATAACGGGATTGTAGGGTTTTTTGTTTTTTAAAACTTGAGCTGTAACTCACATAGAGAATAACATGTAGCTTTATGAATTTTTCTATATATGCACCCTCATGTACTCACAGCCCAGATCATGATAGAGAATATTTCCAGCTCCTCAAAGGCTTCCCCACTTCTCCCAAGCAGTGCCTGCCCAAAGCCATCACTTAGGTCAGGGTTGCCTGTTTCTGAACTTCATATAAATGAAATTGAAACAAGTTGATCATACCTTGTTTTTTAACTGCTTTTTTGACTTACAGCTATAACTTGATTAATATATTATTTAAGCAAAGAAGTATCTGTATTTAACATTCAAGAAAATCACTTTTTATTTCTTCTGTAGAAGAGACAGGAATCTAAGTAGTTCATTTTAATACCATTGAGGCAAATTTGTTATATCTTGTTAACAGGATGCTCCTTAACAAATGACACATAAGGGAGCTTTCTGGGTGATGGAAATGTTCCATATCCTGATTGTGTGGTGATTACATGAGTGAATAATTTGTCAAAACTTATCGAACTGTACAGTTAGAATGGGTTCATTTATTATGTGTAAATTATACCTCAGTAAAGAAAAAACATTTTTTAAGACACAGTAAGCTCATTGCTCAGTCTCTTCCGCTGCTGATACGATAGTTAAATGACACTTTCACACTCACCATGCTTTATGACTTATGCTTTATGACCTGTACAGTATTTCAGTGCATTTAATGGCTATTTATTGTCCATTAAATAAATGATATTTATTGTCCATTAAGAGAAAAGTAAAACATTAACTCACTTAGCACTGTAGTGTTAGGAATTTTTCCATATATGTACCCTCATGTACCCACCACCCAGATCATGATAGAGAATATTCCTGCACTTTAGAATTATTCTCTTTTTCAAAAGATGATATGTCAGTAGTTCATGAGAAAGAACTTCTGTAAAACAAAGCAAGGAAAATGTATTCATTTGGAAACAATTTTTTCCCTTAAAACTAGTGTCTTCTGCCAATCACTAAACTAATTGGAAGCTGTTCACTTTCCTTAAAAGGAGAAATTCATAATTTTATTTACATTCTTTCAGAGGTTCAGAAGGGCTTCTAGAATTTCCTCCTCTCAGAGAATCTTTATTTTTTCATAGTAACAACTTGAACAGTTCCTCATCAACACTATTGGAATATATAAGTAAAGCAAACAATAATTTTTACCAACATTATTAAGATACTGTATAAAATTCTTCCTAGCTTTTGAATAATTTAGTAGGTCTGGACCTTAGGTGACCTTGAGGCCTCAGTCTTCATCCTGAGGTAGTTTGACCCAATGAACCCTCTGTATTATTAACATTTGGCATGCCTGGGCTATTTTACCAAGAAAGTTTACCTTCACTTGTCCAATTAGGACAAGTATTATCTCAGTTCGAGGATGATAATATTATAGGAATTTCACCTTCAGTGCTAAGCTCACCATGTGGGCAAGCTTAATATTTAGGGACACTGAAGTCCTTTTATACTTATGTGACATTTGGAATAAATCATTTTTAAATTCTCAGGCTTACTTGACACATAAAAGTATAAAATTAAATAAAGTCTGTTCTTCCAGCTGTGACCAGTTCTTCTCAGTCTCCTCTGGTTAATTTTCTTTGATCTCAGAATTGACCAACTGTAAGACTAGGGCAGTCACTGATTAGTGTTGGAGGGATTATTCATGATTATGTAAAGAACCCTCAGGACAGTAATTTGCTAGACGTGTTTTTACAGGAGAGAACATCAGGATAGTCAAATGGTGTGAATGTCACTATACTCAGGAAAAGCTCTTCTCTGTCCTGTAGGAAAATTAGTCTCTTCTTTTTGCAAAGGAGAGATACTAGTTGCTCTGTTTTAAAGGTTGTCCTCCTAGACTGTTTCTCAGTGGGCAAAGCCTGGATCTGGGGGGAGTCAGCTGTGGGGCTGACAAAGTTGGAGTTGTCATCCATCAGGGCCACAACTCAAGAATGCCGATCAGGAGACAAACTCTTGTAGCCCCACAATGGTGGGATGGTTTTCCTGCCCTCAAAGGCGTGAATCAGTTCTGGTGGATGTAAGACTTATTTCATCTGGGCCTTGCCTTTTGCTTTTTGCCTTTCTTTTCCTTTTCTCTTTTACTGAGGTATAAAATACATAGAGCAAAATGTACAAATCATAAATATACAACTTGATGAATTTTTAAAATACATATACACACTCATTTAACCACCACTTAGATCAACATTTCCATCACCTTAGAGCTGGGGTTGGCAAACTCTAACCCACTAGCCAAATAGGGCCTGCCATCTGTGTTTGTAATTAGTTTTATTGGAATATAGCCACACTCATTCATTTACATACTATTATCTACAGCTGCTTTCGTGCTACAACAGCAGAATTGAGTAGTTGTGGAAAACTCCATATGACCCCCAAAGTCTAAAATATTTACTGTCTGGTCCTTTAAATGAAAAGTTTGCTGACCTACCTTAGAAGGCTCCTTTCTGCCCCATCTCAGTGACTCATTCCCTTCCCCCATTCTGACTCTGTCACCATATTATTCATCTTACCCATTCTGGAACTTTCCAGAAATGGAATTATACAGTATATTCTCTCCTATGTTTGACATCTTTCATTTGGCATAATGCCTGTGAGATTTATCCATGTTGTTGCACGGATGTCAGCAGTTCATTCCTTTTTATTATTGAATAGTATTTCATTGTATGGATGCATCACAATTTATCTCGTTCTCCTGGGCAGTTTCTAGTTTTGACTCACTATGATCAAAGCTGCTTTGAACGTTCTTACATTAATACAAGTCTTAGTTGAACAATATTCATGTATTTCTCTAGTATATATCCAGGAATGGAACTGTGTTCAGCTTCAGTAGATATGGCCAAATGGTTTTCCAAAATGGTTGAACCAAATTACAGTCCCCTCAGTCATGTGTGAGAGCTCTTGTTGCTTCTGGATGTGGATTTTCAATTCCAGGCTGTAGATTATTGGCAAAGTATATTCAGGCCTATTTATAAGGTTTCTCACTACTGTGAGTGAAAAACTTAAAACATTCTTAATCAATGTTTGGTACAAATTTAGTTCCATATTTCCTAATACGGTGGATGTTTGTTCTCATCTGTTAAAAATTATTTTTTAGGGAATTCCCTGGCGTCCAGTGGTTAGGACTCAGCGCTTTCACTGCAGTGGCCCAGGTTCAATCCCTGGTCAGAGAACTAAGGTCCGGCAAGCTGCACAATGCGGCCGAAAAAAAAATTATTTTTTAATGACAATACTTAATACACTGGTGGGTGAATAACAAGGTTTAGCCTTTCAGTAATTATTTGTACCATACTTTAAGTAACCATTAGTTTTATTAATGTTACACAGTTATTTTACTTCGCTTTGAGTTTTTTTGTAATATTTTCATTACAGATATGGAAGCCCCTTTTCCAGAATATACTTGGGGCCAGTTATTTAAGTTTTAAGGATTTTGTTTTTTAATAACTTTCAGTTCTTACTTGGTAGCAACTTTCGTTTCCTGGTAAGTCTCCTCTGTGCATCCACATTCTGAATTGAATGGCAACATTTTTTTCTTCTACCCCAGTGATCTAAAGCATGGGTTTTTGTCCAAGATTTACAGGGAATTTGCAAGTTCTAAAACAAGCCTGGTCCCTCACAGCTCTGTTCTCTTTCTCCATCCTCCTCCCCACCCCCCCATCTCTGTCTTCACAGGCCGCAGATCTTTTTCCAAGGACAACAGAAAATGATCGAGTACCAGGTAAGTGTGACATTAACGAGCCAACTTTCGGGACTTCCTTGGCGGTCCAGTGGTTAAGACTCCATGCTTCCAATGCAGGGGGTGAGGGTTCGATCCCTGGTCGGGGAACTAAGATCCCACATGCCGCACGGCGTGGCCAAAAAACAAACAAAATGAGCCTACTTTCCCTTCTTGGGGAAACTGTTCTAGAAAAAAATATATGCATTTCAACCACATATGCCTTGTCATAGGCTGGGTTCTCAGGAAAACAAACTTGGGGATGGAAATTTGCACACAGAAGGTTTACTAGGGAGGCTCTTGGAACACCTGTAAGTCAGTGAGGGAAGCAAGGTGGGCAGAGGGAGTTGTTGAACAGAGGCATCAGTTGATCTTATAAGATGCTCTGGAGCTGGGATGGTCCTCAATGTTGTCCTGAATGGAGGCAAGGAGGCCTTTGTATTCTGAAATCAACCAGTCATTGGTTGTAGGCTGCCCCAGGGAGGGGACATAAACTTGGGTGGGGTCGCTCCCTTTGGCCAAGGGAAATTCTCTAAAGGCTTCACGCCGGCAACAGCCAGCCATCTCCTAGCAGCTGGGAGAAGTACCTCGGTACTGCAGGGAGATTTGGGTGGAATACCACAGCCTCTCTATACACATAGACACAATGGCCAGATACTTATTACGCATACTACTCTACCCTTTTTTCCCAATTAAAATATCCTAGAGATTGTACCATATTAGTACTAAGAACCATGCCTTTTTTTAAAAAATAACGTACATAATGCTCCATCATATGCATGGAATACTTAACCCATCCCCCATATTATGGACATTTCGGTAGTTTCCAAATTTGATATTTTAAGCAATGATGCAAGGAACATTCTTTGTTGGAATGCAGATGTACAAGGGGAGAGTCCAGTGAGAGTCAACTGTGGACTTCCTGGTAGCCCAGCAAAAAGGCAAACACAGCCCATGACTTGCATTGGCCATAAGGAAGAAGTGTATTGTTATTTCCAAGAGAAAACTAGCTTTCTAGGGCACTTTTTTTAAAGAAGTGTCTTAGACATTGATGTTCCTGTGGTTTTGAACCTTCTCTGGGGCCTCTGGAGGTGGTTTCGTCCACTCTTAGGTTGATGCTGGTGCGTCTGCAAGTGACTCCCACATCCATACCTAAGCTGAGGCGTCCTCTGAGAGCTTCAGACCCCTTTGCCCAACATCTGCACCTGGCTGCCCCAGAGCACTTCAGATTTAATGTGTACAAAGTTGAACTCTTGATTTCTGTCTCCTCTTCCCTGTTTCTCATCTCAGGAGATGGTACCATCCCACCAGGCAAGCCAAGACCCTGAGATTTTCCCTTGACTTCTCCCCACCTTCCACCTCTCACACTCAGTCACCAAGTCTTGCTGATTTTACAGCCTCAGTGTTTCTTCCATCTCTCTCCTCTTCATCCCTGTGTTTGGTGAAAAAGACATGGCCTTTTAGGTGCAGGATTACGTCTTTTCTGCTTTGCTCTGTTCTATTCCCTCCCATTCTGTTTCATCCTATCCTATCCCACTCCACCCCATCCCACCCCATTCCAGTTAGCTCTTTTTGGGAAATACTGCCCAGAACCTGTCGCTGAGCCAGGTCCTGTGCTCTGTGATGAAGCCTGACTGCTGCTCACGCACTACCACAGTACGTTGTTCTGGCATCAGAGAGGGAGTCTAGTTGGTACCTCCTTTGCGTGGGTCTTCGGGTCTCACGTGCCAGCTTCCATGGCCTCCACCCTGGTTTTGGTCCTGCCTTCAGATCCATCTGCCTGGGCCACTACTCAAGTGCTACTGTTGCAGGAAAAAAGAGTGGGGTACGAGAGGGTGGTCACATCCCAGGTCTCAGGTGAGTCCCTGGGATGGCTGTCAAGTGTGGATTCTTGGCTTCACGCAGGAAAGAATTCAAGAGCAAGCCACAGTAAATTGAAAGGAGGTTTATTCAGGGAAAAACACACTCCACAGACAGAGTGTGGGCCATCTCAGAAGGCGAGAAGTGCCAGGGTATGTACGGGGACTGTCAGTTTTTATAGGGGTGGGTAATCTCATAGGCTAGTAAGTGGGCAGATTATTCCAACTATTTTAGGGGAGGGGCAGAGATTACCAGGAATTGGGCCACCACCCACTTTTTGGCCTTTTATGGTCCACCTTGGAACTGTTATGGCACCTATGGGTGTGTCATTTAGCTTGCTGATGTATTACAATAAGGTATACTGAGGCTCAAGGTCTAGTGGAAGTCAGTCATCCACCATCTTGGACCTAGTTGGTTCTAACCAGTTTATGTCGTGTCCTCAATAGCTGTCATTCTTTTAAAGGTTGTGCCCTGCCCCCTTCCTGTCTCACCACCTTAGGACCCAGCATTCTTCAAGGAAACCTACAGCCTGCTGAGAGTGGAGAGTGGCTGCTCTCAGCCCTTTCACCTCTGTGGGGCCCTATCAATGCTTCTTCTCTCCAGCCACTCCCAGAGATAGTGGGCCAGTGCCACTGGCACTGTGCCGTGCACTAGGGCTCTCCATCTCACTGACACCCAGGCACAGGTCCTGGGTGTCCCCCCCCAGCTTTTTTTCTGTCCTTTAGAATTGTTTTCCCATTCTTAACAGATTTTTAAATAATGATTTACAATCTTTTTCTACTTAAAATAGGTACTTTTATATTGTGCTGTCATATGCCAGGCAAAGTTTATAAAGGCTTTACACATGTTAACTCATTTAAACCTCATAATATAATAACTAAGAGACACACACTATTATTATCTCCATTTAACAGATGAGAAAACTGAGGCACAGAGAGGTTAAAGAGCTTTCCCAGGGTCGCTCATTTAGTGGCTGAGCCTGTATTTGAACTCGAGCAGTCCTGCCCCAAAGTTCATACTTTTAACTGATCTGCTCCATTGCCTCTTGCGTCTGTCAGTGACTGTAAAGCAGTGGACAGCAGTCCACAAAACCACCCTCACTTCTGACAGCAACTGTAAGTTTAGAGGTTCCCAAGACCCTCGGGTTTGATAATTCGCTAGGAAGACTCACAGAATGTTATATTCACAGTTAGGGTTCATTACAGCAGACGTATATGGATTAGAATCAGCCGAGAAAAGAGACACTTGGGGCAGAGTCCAGGAGAGTTCCACACACAGGACTTCCATGTGTCCTCTCCCAGTGAGTGTGGACAGTGCAAAATTCTCTCAGCAACCATGTGTGACAATACAGAGTATTGCCAACCAGGGAAGCTCACCTAAGCCTTGGTGTCCAGAGTTTCCTTTGGGGGTTGGTAAACTAGACATGACTGACTGCTGACTTCAGTTTCCAGCCCCTCTGGAGGTTGAGCTGATTGATGTCTGTGAGCCAAAGCTTCCCCTCAAAATCATGTTGTTAGACTATCTGGTGTGGCCCAAGGCCCCCAGGTAAACAGAGACACTCTTTCCTAGGAGGATGTTACAGGGGCTTAAAGATTAACTTCTAGGAACTGAGGGCAAAGGTCAGACCTCTCCTTGGGCAAGGTTAAATTCTCTACTATACAGTCACTTGAAGATAATATCTTAGGTACTAAAGAAAAAAGTGTTTACTTACAGGAGTAGAAGTTTTTTCCCCACACCAAACAATTCTCCAATTCTATGCAGACCATACAAGTTAGGGGGTCAGTCTTACAAGACTGCCTCCCACTTCAGATGCCTATTTGATAACCCAGGTGGTCACCTGAACTTCTGAGTAGCCAGCTATAAATTGGGGGTTCCCATGACCCCCTCCTCAGTTTTGATAATTTGCTATAACTCACAGAACTCAGGGAAACACTTTACTTACTATTACAGGTTTATTATAAAGGATATTATAGAGGATACAAATGAACAACCAGAAAAAGGTACGTAGGGTAAGGTACAGAAGGGGCCTGAACACAGGAGCTCCTGTCCCCATGGAGTTTGGGGTGCACACTCTCCTGGCTCTGTTCACGAACCTGGAAGCTCTCCAGGGTTTTTATGGAGATTCCATTATTTAGGCAAAATTGATTAAATTATTGGCCTTTGGTGATTAGCTCAATCTCAAATCCCTCTCCCCTCCCCAGAGATTGGGCGGTGTATGGCTACAGGTTCCAACCATCTAATACCTGGGTGGTTCCTCTGGCAACCAGCCCCCATCCTCAAAGAGTTATATCATTAGTATAAACTCTGAGATGATTGACACGGGCTTGTTACTACTAATAAAAGACAATCCTATTATTGCTTCTGTCGCTCTGGAAGTTACAAAGGTTTAAGAAGCTCTGCGCCAGGAATCAGGCAAGAAGATCAAATATATATATATATATCTTTATTTATTTATTATTTTTGGCTGAGTTGGGTCTTCATTGCTGCGCACGGGCTTTTCTCTAGTTGCGGCCAGCGGGGGCTACTCTTCGTTGCGGTGCACAGGCTTCTCATTGTGGTGGCTTCTTTTGCGGAGCACGGGCTCTAGAGCACGGGGGCTTCAGTAGTTGTGCCACGTAGGCTCAGTAGTTGTGGCTCATGGGCTCTAGATCACAGGCGCAGTAGTTGTGGTGCATAGGCTTAGTTGCTCCGCGACATGTGGGATCTTCCCGGACCAGGGATCAAACCTGTGTCCCCTGCATTGTTGGCAGGCGGATTCTTAACTACTGCGCCACCAGGGAAGCCCTAATATATATATATATTTTTATATATATATATATATTTCTTAATATATATATTTCTTAATATATCACAATATCACAGATGCCTTCTTAGGTTAGTACCTGTGGGTCTTTCAGCAGCTATCTGGTTCCGGGGCACTGGGCTCTTTGGAGAATTTGTTCTCTGTGCCCTAAACCAGAGGACTGACAGCCCGGACAGTGTAATCTGAGGCTTGCCAGGCTTTGGAGCCTCCTTTCCAAACTTCCTCCTCTGGGTCTCCAGCTGGACTCTTCTGCCATTGGCCTCTTGTGTTTTAGTGTCCCTTGGGGCTCTGGCCTGAGTACTCTGCTCATCCTGTCTCCTTGCTGAGAGAGACCACACTGTGTGACAACTTTAGCTACCACTTCTGTGCTGATGGCTCACACAGCTTTAGCTCCTTTCCTGTTCTTGTTCCTGACATGACTCATGTCCATCCTGCTGCCTGCCGAGTGTCTCCCCCTTTGTGTCCCCAACACACCACATCCTCTTTGCTTTTGCAGTTTTTCTCAGCTGCAATTGAGATTGGTGACCAGTGTCACCCAGTTGCCTTTGAGATACCACAAAGGTAAGGGTGTTACCCTTACACCTTCTTCACACCCCACAACCAGTTAAGGTACAGGTTCTGCTCTTCTTTACGTTGGTCCTTCTCTATCTCACTGTTTCCATCTTACTTGTGAGCATCATCTTCCACCTAGGTTAGTACAGAGTCTTTCCTTTCTTCTCGCTCCAGGTCACCCACCACATTTCTCTTTCCATCCATTCACTTTCAAACTATCTGTGAGTTCTGTATCTCTTGTAGGCAGTATTACTTTTTTTTGTTTTGCAGTACGCGGGCCTCTCACTGCTGGGGCCTCTCCCGTTGCGGAGCACAGGCTCCGGACACGCAGGCTCAGCGGCCGTGGCTCACGGGCCCAGCCGCTCCGCGGTATGTAGTATCTTCCCGGACCGAGACACGAACCCGTGTCCCCTGCACTGGCAGGCGGACTCTCAACCACTGCGCCACCAGGGAAGCCCGGCAGTATTACTTTTTTATCCAGTCTAACAATCTCTGCCTTTTTGGAGTGTTTAATCATGTATTAAATAACCTTATAATTTAATATAGTTTAATGTAATTATTGGTAGGATTGGATCTATATCTTTTTAGCATTTAGTTTTCTATTTGTCCCGTCTGCTTTTGCTTTGTTTCTTTTCTCTTGTGTGTGTGTTTTTGTGCGGATTAACTGAATAGTTTTTAGAATTTTATTTACTTCAATACACCTCTTTGCACTGAGTTTAGTGATTACTCTAGGGAACAATGTCCCTCCTTAACTTTTCACAGTCTGCTTAGAGTTACCATTGTACAGCTTGACACGGAATGTAAGAAGCTCACCACATGCCTTCTAGAGTGTGCTTTCTACACACCCTACTCCCTTGACAGATTTCTCATTGTCTTAAAGTCCATCATTTCATCACTCACAGGCCTCTGTACTCTCTCCTGTAACTGAGTGATTTGCCATCCTTAAAATCACTGTTTGGCCCCCGTGCCCTTGTTCATGCTGCTCCCTCTGCAAGGAAGGCAGTTTTTCCATCTCTGCAGAGAAGATTCAGCTGTACATATCCCTTAGCTCTGAAGCCTAACTAGACCCTGATAATTTTAGTGGACCATTCACTTCTCTGCGTGCCATAGCCCAGATGTCCTGCTGTCACAGCTCTTGCCCTTTCACCCTGAGGGCCTTACATATTGCTCTCCCTGCCAGGCTGTGAGCTCCTTGAGGTCAGGTGCCACCCATGACTGTGTCCCCAGCAACCAGGACTGGGTCAGACACAGTCTTCAGTCAATATGTGTTGACCCAAATATAAATGACAGTGGCTTCCAATCCCATCATATATAGTCCAAAGCCAGGAATATAAAAGGCATCCTAGATAAATGATCATAATAAGCTCTGACCTATGAACATTATAAAAAGTCAGAACCATCCACCTCTGCCTACACTTTCCCCACATGACTCAATGTCATTTCATCTTCAGCAGAGACCTGTGTCATTCAAGGATGTGGTCGTGGGCTTCACTCAAGAGGAGTGGCATAGGCTGAATCCTGCTCAGAGGGCCCTATACCGGGATGTGATGCTGGAGACCTACAGCAACCTCGTCTCAGTGGGTAAGAACAGCTCTGCCACACAATCTAGATTATGCTTGAATGACCACCTTTCCTTTTTCAGTTGCTAAAAGTAACTGAAGTACCTAGAACCTCTGAAGTACCAAATAATTTCTATGTCTCAGACACTGTTTTAGCCACTTTTAAAATATTAGCTCATGTAATCCTCATAAGAGCCTTATGAGGTAGGTACTGTTAGTACCACTATTTTACACATTTGGGAACTGAGGCAGAGAAGGTGAAGTAACTTGCCCAGTGTCACCCATGCAGTACATAGCAGAGCCAGAGCGGGATTTGAACCCCAGCAGTCTGGCTGCACAGTGTGTATTCCTAATCCTTATTCTGTGTGCTTCAGTGAGCTTGGCTTGAGTTTCAGTGGTCCTGGATTACTGCTTCCTTTTGAGTTCTGGACAAAGTGTGTGTACAGTCTCCTCCCAAGTACAGTGTCTGTTGTGTAGCCTTTAATGCTGCCTGAGAAGACCAAGGAGCTCAGTCCAAGGCCTGGATCATTTCCCTGGAACAGGTTATGAAGGCACCAAACCATATGTGATCCTCAGGCTGGAGCAGGAAGAAGCACCATGGATTTGTGAGGCATCATGCTCGGGCTGCCACTGTCGGGGTAAGTGTGATAAATCCAGCAAAAGACATACTAAGGGAGGCTGGCACCTTTGGGATTTTGTTCAGGGTCCAGCTTTTAAAAGCCTTAGAGCTTTGAAAGCCGCTGGAGACATTTCTCTGAGAGCTTCAGCCTTCTTGGTGACCCTTCAGCCTCCATACATCCCACCTCCCTGTGTGCTTGCTCCATTTCCTTTTCTCCAGAATCCTTGGCCTCTCTCTTGAGGTTATCAGTACACTTTCTCTTTCACATTCAGGCATTCTTACAAATAAGCTGTGATTCTCTTGTTCTTGCCGATTCCTTCCTATTCTCTATTCTAACAGTTTTTGGGTAAAATGCCCCAGACCTGCCTGCCATACTCAGAGTCTCACTTCCTATCCTTTCCTTAATCCCTTGTTATCCCTGAGTCCCTTAATTTCCTAAGTCACAGACGAGGAAGCAGTGAATTCCAGGAAGTGAACAGGGACAGTTGGGTTGTGAAGGAGACGCCTGAGTTTGGTCTGTCTTAACCACTTCTATTTAATTTTCAGAATAACTGCCCCTCTCCCGTCAGCTCTATAAAATATCTCAACAATAATCCGTGGTATCCTGAGTGTTGGTAACCTACTCTTTAGAATGCCTCTGGACTTCTGCTTCTCCAATAGAGTTATGAGTTTAGCAAGAAGAGTCAGTGCCATCTGTTTCTGGATCTCTTTATGCCATTTGTACTTAGTGTTATAATCACATGATTGAATTAAATATTATATAAACCCCAAAAACATTCAAGTCATTTCATGCTTCTCCCCAAAATAATGTCTTTGAGATTACCACCATCCAGCTTTCACTGGTTGTAGTAGTAGCAGCAATAGCATTAGAATTTCTGGCCAACACTCAGTGTGTGCTCACTTTGTGCCAGGTCTGTTCTCAGTCCTTTACATATATCAACTCATTCAACCCTTACAATACCTGTGAGGTGTTTATTACCAGCCTTTATTCCCCCATTTACAAATGAGCAAACAATCACAGAAAGGTTAAGAAACTTGTCTAAGAACATATAACAAAGTAAGGGACCAAATGGGGATTTGAACCCAGGTGGTCAGGCTCTAGAACCAGTATTCTTTTTTTGTAATTTTTTAGCCATGCCGCGCGGCATGTGGGATCTTAGTTCCCCAACCAGGGATCGAACCCGCTCCCCCTGCAGTGGAAATGCAGAGTCTTAACCACTGGACTGCCAGGGAAGTCCCTAGAACCAGTATTCTTAACCATCACACTCTGATGCCCTCTGAGGTGAATTTTGCTTCATGAAACTGCTCGTCAACCTTCCTGAAACCATTGTAACCTGGCTATCAACTGCTTTTCTTTTCCCTCTTTCAAGAATTTTATATAATAACTGCCCAAAAAATAGTATCCAGTCAGCCCTCCTTTCTAAGTTCTCTGTATCCTCTATTTCCCTGGCTGCAGCCCAGCCTTTTCCTTCCAAGGGACTACTGCATTTTCTGTTTTCCAAACTTGATTCTCTTCTCAATGGTGTAACTCCCTAAAGAAGTCATCCGTTCTGAGACCATATGATGCTCACAACCGGCCTCTTTGACATTTTGCCACCTTTTGTCCGCCTTGTACCACCTAGGATCCCCTACCCCCCATTTTACCAGTCTGGATCATCTCCACAGTTATGTCCACTTATTCCTGGTTTTTGTCGAGCAAGAACTGAAGTCATCCTCTTTTTTGCTTGCTATCTCCCCTCCACCCCACATGCACACAAGTGCATGCATATATATACCTCACCTTACTTTTCATTCCAGAGTTTTGCTACCATGAGCTCATTTTGAAGCTTCTGTCTCTGTCACCCTAATTGTTCTATGCTTATGTGCTAGTTTTGTTGGTTTTCCTTTGAGAAATTACTTTAAATCTTCCTGTCTACTTTTCATTTCCCACTGACATCTCCTAAAATTGGACCCAAATTACCTCATGCCTGAATGTCTTTAAGTTAGGGGTTCTTAATCATTTTTGTGCCATGGAACTCTTAACCATTCTGGTGAAGCCTAATAGACCCCTTTTTTACATATTAAAAAATAATAAAACCCATAAGATTACATGAGATACAAATTACTAAAATACAGTAATTACTAAAATAAAGTTAGAAAATGCAATATCAAAACACTAATGATGTTAGTGATATTAATGATAATAGTAGATATACTTCCTTATTTATATATTAAATTATGAGATCTCCCGTCAGGTCAAATAATTGTCATGATCTCAAAGTAGTGATGATTGTAAACATATTTTGAGAAATCTGTGACAACTATAGTGTGACATGAAAATACCTTATTCACAAACTAGGACAGTTACAGGAGCTAATACTAATGTTTTGTTGTTCACATTCATAATCAAAGGAAATGCTCAGTTGTAGTTAGAACAGATTTCTATATACCAAGTTAAGAGCTCCTACTTTAAATTCTAGTTAGCTTCATTGATTCCTTCTTTTATCTAGTTCATCTTAGAGCCCTTGCCATTTATATTATTACTAACTAGCTCAACATAAACTCTCTGACTGCTGTAACAGTGCTTGTCAAACTCTTAATATGATAACGAAGCATCTGGGCAACTTGTTAAAATACAGATTCTGACTCTGTAGGTTTGGGGGTGGGGCCCAAGATTCTGCATATCTGCCTACATATCAGTTCCCAGATGAGGGTGATGCTGACCATTGAGAACCATGCATTGGGTAACAAGGTGCTTTATGACATTTAAACCCCTTTCCTCTGTAACAGGGATCAGCAAACTTTGGCCTATAGGTCAGCCACCTAATTTTCTGCATAAACTTTTATTGGAACACAGCTGCACCATCCTTACATTTACATACTGGCTGTGTTCTCACCATACAATGCAAGAGTTAAGTAATTGTGACCGAGACCATATATCCCACAAAGCCTAAACTAGTCGCTGGTCCTTTAAGAACATGTTTGCCAACCACTGCTCTATAATATCTTCTCATCTTCAAAATTATTTCTCTCTATCATCTATGACATGTTTCATTACATTTGTGCCAGTTTCTGAATCTTCTATACTCGTATTGGTACCTTTAGTTATGATTCATGCTCTCTATTCATATACTGTGCACCCTTTAAACTTTTAGGGCATTTCTCAAATAGTTTTATTCCAGGTCATAATAACAGATTCATAAGGAAAGGTTTGCTGTACCTTCTCCAGAAAACATTTGGCAAGGTAACGTCCAGAAGAAAAGACGGCAAGACATGCTTTTGAGGCAAGGTACATTCATCAGCAAGAAAACGTTGCCCAAGGAAAGAAGCCATGAATGTAATAAGTTTGGGAAAATATCACATCTGAGCACTGATCTTTTTCCTTCAATTCAAAACCCTAATAACTGGGACTCTTGTGGAAAGAGTGTGAACCATAATTTAGACTTGAATGGTTTTAAGAGAAACTATTCAAAAAAGCAAGATGAGTGCTATGGATATGGGAAATTATTACAACATACAAAGCATGATAGAAGACCTAATGGAGAAAAATTCTGGGAATGCAGTCACTGTGAGAAAGCTTTCAGCCATAACCCAGCACTTATGTATAAACCAGCAGTAACCAATTCTCTTGTGTACAAACGGAAGAGGGTTCCACCTACAGAGAAACCCCATGTCTGTACTGAGTGTGGGAAAGCCTTCTGCTACAAGTCTGAATTCATTAGGCATCAAAGAAGTCACACTGGGGAGAAGCCGTATGGATGCACTGACTGTGGAAAAGCCTTTTCACATAAGTCAACCCTCATTAAACATCAGAGAATACACACTGGGATAAGACCCTTTGAGTGTTTTTTTTGTGGGAAAGCCTTCACCCAGAAGTCACACCGCAGAGAACATCAGAGGACACATACAGGAGAGAGACCGTTTGTGTGCAATGAATGTGGGAAGTCATTTGGTGAGAAGTCATACCTCAATGTACATCAAAAAATACACACAGGAGAAAGACCCTATCGTTGCAGAGAATGTGGAAAATCCTTCAGTCAAAAGTCATGCCTCAATAAACATTGGAGAACTCATACTGGAGAAAAACCCTATGGATGCAACGAATGTGGCAAAGCTTTCTACCAGAAGCCAAACCTCAGCAGACATCAGAAAGTTCATGCTAGGAAGAATGCTTATAGGAATGAAAACCTAAAAATTGTAGAAAAACCTTGAGCAAGATATCCTATTTCATTATATGTGGAGGAATTCATCCTTAGGAGAAACCTCATTGACCTAATAACCATTTATCATAAGGCAAGTCATGCTCCAATTGTGACAGAAAATTTTATACTAAAGATTATAGAAAATATTTTATAAAACATAAACCTGTTCATTCTGGCTTATGAAAGTTTACATGATAACAGAATACAAAATACATGTGAAGAAAATTAGAGGTATATTATGGTATGTCCCACAGTGAGCCACATAATAAGCACTATTTATATTTTAGAAATATAAATGTGAATTTAATAAATTATGAATATCAAGCACATATGTAGAATGCCATTCACCAAACTTTTTCACTCTAAATATCACCATTGTCTTTTGGTGTCTAACAATGCAAAAAACAATAAAAATAATATGGCCAACTATTTTTTTAAAAAGCTTTAACATATTAAACCAGCACATTTTCTCCACCTTTTCTAGCACAACTGGCTTTTTAATCAGGAAGAAAGTAAAGTTGAACCAACAGCACAAACCATACAAAAAAAAAAATTGGAGGCGGACTTAAGATTTAAAGTTTTTAAATAACAATAAAATTCTTGAAAGAAAATGAAAGGAGACTGCATGTACAATCTAGGAATTGGGGGAGATTAACTTTACCAACCCAGGACACTCAAAAGCTGTTAAAAAATAAATATTTGACTACATAAAAAGTGCAATCTTTTGCATGGCAAAAGATGCCATCAACAGTCAATAAACAATGATTTGGGGGGAAATATTTGCAGAGCCAGTCAGAGAAAGAGTGGTCTTCATACTGACAGGAAAAAAATAACCTGATAGCAAAACATGGCAAAGAATGAATAGACAGTTGAGAGAGGAGCAAATCCAAGTGGCTCATGGGCTTATCAAAAAAATGATTAGCCTCAGTAGTTGTTGGAGAATGCAGATTAAAGTTATAATGAGATAACAGTATGCAATCAAGCTGACGAAAAAGAGCAGGAATGCTTTTTGCTGTCAGGCCAAAAGGTGGTCTTAAGACACTGCTGGTAGAAACATAAATTGTTACAGCTCTTTTGAAAAGCAATCTGACATCTATTATAACTTAAAATACTTAAGCCACTTTGTGCAATCTTCTCTTAGAAGTAAAACCCCAATACATAAGGGACATGTACATTTATTGTGAATTGTTCCTAGTGGCAAAAAACACTAGAATCAAAATAGATGTCCATCAGCAGGGAAATTGGAAGAGGGAAGGAACTATAGTATATCCATTCCATAGGATGTTTATATAGCCATTAAGGTGAACAAGTTAAAACTATGCTAGTGGACCTGAATGGAATTCCACAATGTTTCCTTGAGAGAGAAAAGCAAGGTAGAAGTGTGTAAAATGACTCTGTTTTTGTAAATCAGTTACAAAATGCTTCTAGGTGCTTATGAGTGATAAACATGTATCATATATGTTTGTGTACGATTTTATATGCATGGAGAAAAATATAGAAGAGTATACATTGGGTTCGGGGAAGGTGGGTGATGCAGGTGGATAATGGGGTAGTCAAGAGAAGGAAAATGAAAGCCCCAAAGAAAAATTATGTAAATAACTGAACCAAGTATGATATGTCAAATATGTGATTAAGAAATTTGAGGGGGAAGCTAGAACTCTACTAATTTGTGGAGATATTTGTGGTATATTGTTAAGTGAAAAGAGAAAATTTCAGAATAATGTATATGAATCTATTTTTTTAATTAAAACACGTATATGTGTATTTATGCATGTGTGTGTTTATATGAACAAAGAGAAAAGTGTGGAGGGACAGATATAAAACAAGATATTAACATTGGTTACCCTGGTGGGGAATGGAAATGTAAGTAGTTTTTAAATTTATATATCTTTGTATTGTTTTACTTGTTAACAAACATATATTACTTTTGTAATTTGAGAAACAAAATAAAGGGGGGAAGAGTGTTTTGAAATACATGGCCTTGCAAATGTTTTTATTTTCTGACAAGATGGCACTCTGGCCTGGTCTATTGCCTCTCCCCTGGCTCAGTCCTTGGGATATCACCAGAGTAAAAGAAAATGTGTAGATCTAAAGAGCAAAAGGCAATACTTTGAGAACCCCTCAAGTAGAGATTTTTTAATTTTATTTTGAAATAATTTTTGACTTATAAAAAAGTTGCAAAACAGTTCCCAAATATTCTTCACACAGCTTCCCCTAATGTTAACATCTAATATAACCATAATATAATTATCAAAACCAAGAAATTAACATTGATATAATACTGGTAATTAAACTATAGCCCTTCCCACTGATGTCTTCATCTAGCCCAAGATCCAGTCCAGATCCCACATTGCATTTACCTGTTATTTCTCTTTCGTCTCCTCCAGACTATGATAGCTCCCCAGTCTTTTCTTGTCTTTCATGACTTAGACACTTTTGAACAATACTGGCCAGTTATTTTGTAGAATATCCCTCAATTGGGGTTTGATTAACTGGGTTATGCAGTAATATTACAGAAGTGATGCATCTTCAGTGCATCATATCAGAGGGTACGTGATGGTGATAAATCTTATTGGTGATGTCAACCTTGATCATTTGGTCAAGGTGCTCAATGTCAGATTTCCCCACTCTAAATCTGCCATTTCTGCCTTTGTAGTTAATAAATATCTTGAGCAAGACACTTTGCAGAGAATTTTTTTTAAAAACATATTGGCCCCAGAGATTCTGTTTGATTAGCTCTGGCAGAGGGTTCAAGCATCCTCAGTAATTCTGATGGTCAGACAAGGGTGGAGCTGTGGTATGGATCACACACCTAATCATTAGCCCTGAAACAAAGCATCCTCCTCACAGAACAGATAGTAATGAGAAAAAATTATGACATCTGTTAACACTGGTCTCTAGCTTTGGTAACCTAAGTGTGTTAGTTACCTAGTGCTACCTAACAAATTATCACAAATTTAGTAGCTTAAGCCGACCCACATTTGTTATCTCACAGTTTCTGTCAGTCCAGACACAGCTTAGCTGGGTCCTCTGGTTCGAGTCTCACAAGGCTACAGTCATGGTGTTGCCAAGAACAGTGGTTTCATCTGATCCTCAGCAAGAGAAGGAGCTGCTTCCAAGATCACATGGTTGTTGGCAGAATTCAATTCCTTGTGAATTGTTGGACTGAGGGCCGCCATTTCATGCTGGCTGTGGGCCAGAGGCTATCCTCAGTACCTTGTCACATGGGCATCTCCAAAGTCCAGCTCACAACACAGCAGCTTGCTTCAAATAAGGAGTCTGCTACCAATACAGAAGTTACACTCTTATGTAATATTATCATGCAAGTGACATCCTGTCACGTTTGCTGTATTCTGTTGGTTAGATGCAAGTCACAGTTCCCAGCCACATTCAAGGGGGAGAAATTACACAAGGGGGATTCCTCTTTCCAGACTTCCAGGAGGTAGAAGTCATTGCAGGCCATCTTAGAACCTACCCACCTCACCAGGGAAATAGATTTGAAAAGTAGGAAGGAGTCAGGAAGGCTAGTGCTGGAGCAGAGATCTGAGTGAGCCACAGATTCTGGATGTGCTTGTTGGGAGTTCTTGAACTCTAAATAGAAGTGCATCCTTTACCCACAAGTGCATTCTAAGTGCTTACCGTGAACCAGGCCCTGTTCTTGGCATTGGGGATACATCAAACAGAAAGGGAAACTGATAATTGTCAATGAGCAAAAAGTAAATAGGGAAAGGGTATATAAAATAGTAGGGGCGTCGGGACTTCCCTGGTGGTCCAGTGGCTAAGATTCCGCACTTCCACTGCAGGGGGCGCAGGTTTGATCCCTGGTCAGGGAACTAAGATCCCACATGTCATGTGGCGCAGCCAGAAAACCCAAAAACTAACTAACTAAATAAATTAATTAAATAGTAGGAGTGTTACAGAGCCCACGCTCACTCTGCTTACTGCAGGACAGGCCAGTAAATCGGGAGATGAATTGTTCTGGCAAGGAATAACGACTTTAATTGGAAAGCTAGCAGACCAAGAAGATGGCAGACTAGAGTCTCAAAATACCATCTTCCCTCAGTCCAAATTCGGTCTCTTTTTATACAGAGGAGGGGGAGGGGGAGAGGCCCACTGCGGTGCTGACCAGTGGCTGAGCGGAACTGCTATAGGTCGTGCCTGTGCCTCCCCTATTACAGGAGGGGAGTGAAATTTTAGATACAGTAGCTAAGAAAGGCCTCCAAAGTGACCTCTGCATAGAGACCTGAAAGAAATGAGGGACCTAATAATGCACGTGTCCAAAAACAAAAAAACTATTCCGGGCAGAGGGAACAGCAAATGCAAAGACCCTAAAATAGGCAGTGTGCCTGGAATGTTGGAGACCAGCAAGGAAGGTGTACTCTCTATTGCCGAAAAACAAACTACCCCCAAAATTTACTGACTTAAACCAACAATAAACACTGTCTCACATAGTGACTATGGGTCAGGTTGGAAGCGCCATTGGAGCTGCACTCCCCCTTACTGCGGCTTCTTTCCCCTTGCCCTGCCCTTTCCAAAACCTTTGTCCACCCAGGGCCTCTTTCCCAACCCCATCAAGCCAGAGCCCAAGTGCCTTTTGCACTTATTGGAAGGTACCCCCTTGCCATGGCCTCTTCTGTGTAGGGACCCAGAAGCAGAATGTAAGATGCCTGGCACCTCCTTCAAAATGGTGGCGCCCAGGATGCCCTACCTTAACGCTAATAAAAACTGGTTGCAGGGCGCTGCTATCTTTCTTATGAGCGACAACAGGTTGATTAAGAGGAGACGCTGGCTGTTGTATTGATGCAGAAGTGGCAGCGCCAGAGCTGGAGTCCCTGAAGAAAGGTTGGGAGCAGGTCGGTATCAGTCGCCTATCCTCCCTACAAGCAAAAACTGGGCCAGAAAAAGATTGGGGAATTGCCAGAAATATCCTTGATAATGGTTGCCCCCAGGGAGCCAATGGGCGCAGCTACCTGCTTCACCACCATAGACCCACCTGCAAAGACTGTACACAAATGTCTATAGCAGCTTTATTTGTTATAGCCCAAAACAGGAAATAATCCAGTGTCCATCAATAGATGAATGAATAAACAAAGTATGGTATACAATGGAATGCTACTCAGCAATAAAAAGGAATAACTATTCATACAACAATATGGATGTCTCAAACTAATTATGCTGAGTGAAAGAAGCCAGATTTTTTTTTTTTTCCTCCGCAGGGCGCAGCTTGCAGGATCTTAGTTCCCTGACCAGGGATCGAACCTTTGCCCCCAGCAGTGGAAGTGATGAGTCTTAACCACTGGACGGCCAGGGAAGTCCCAAAAAGCGTACATTCTGTATGATTCCGTTTATATGAAACTCTATATAGAAAGCAGATCAGTGGTTGTTTGGGGGATGGAGTTTTGCCCGGTGTGGGAGGGAGAGTTACAAAGTAGCACAGGTAACCTTTTGGGGTGATGGGTATGATCAAATATTGGTTGTGATGGTTATACGTGTGTATGTATATGTTGAAACTTATTACACTGTACACTTTAAATATGTGCAGTTTATTGTGTGTCAATAACATCTCAGTAAGTAACAGGGTAAGAAATAAATCTTTAAAACAATTATTTTACAATGAAATAAACAATTGTTATTTTAATATTTTATTTTAATTTTTAATATCTATATATTTGAATATTCGAAAGTATCCATGCATTTTACATACCTTAATTTGTGTAAAAAACCTGATCTTCAAAAAAAGTCCTATCACACATGTGAAGCATTAATGTGAAAATCGTCCCCCTGAATTTATTTAAAAACCATGTCTGCTTTCAAACTCTAAGTATAACCTATTACTGGCATATTTTAATAGTCTGAGAGGCTTTTTCATCAGGAGCCATCCTGATGTGGGACTTCAGATGCACTGTGTTTTCAGATATGTCTGGTAGGTGGGAAGGAGAGAGTTGGGGCAGGACCAGTTACATAATTTGTGGACCTAGGGCAAAATGAAAACGTGGGGCTTCTTGTTCAAAAATTACGACAAATTTCAAGACAGAAACAGCAGAGTGTTAAACCAAGTGTGGGACATTCTGAGTGTGGGGCTGTCTGCAGCTATACAGGTTGCATGCCCATGAAGCCAGCCCTGGGTAGAGGGGAGTGTCCTGGGTAATCTGTTAAGACCTGAGTGAGTTGCCTTGCCATGGCAGTCACTGTGCGTGTTGATGCTTAAAATTCCCTGGGACTCTTAGTGCAGGAGCAATGGAAGCGGAGGTCCTCCATTGGAAGTCAGTAAAAATGTCTTACACAAGAGTCAGTTCCTCAGAAGTTACCCCAAGATCATCCCATTTGTAACCTCCTTCATGTTCTCTTCCCCTGTTACCCCTCTAACTTTGTATTACGAAAACTTTCAAATATACAGAAAAGTTGGAAGAATTGTCGAGTGAACACTCATATACCACCATTAACATTTTACCCTATTTGTTTTTTTATCTTTCCATCTATCCATTCATCAGTCCATCTCAATTTTTCATTCATTTCCAAGTAAGCTGAAGAAATCGGAATATTTTATAAGTTTACATTTGCTGAATTTAAACAAATGCATGCACTTGTATAACCCAAACCCTTCTGTAAAGCCCTTTTAATCTCAAGAAACTTTTACCTCCTGGTTCTTTATTCACCTTCTCTGTCCTTTCTCCTCAAAACCTTGTTTCCTCTTCTTTCTAACAGACTTTGCAAATCTGTTAAACCCAGAACCAGAAGGAACTCAACAGCTAATCCCCCTTTCTCCCTAGGAAGTGTTAATCATCTCTGAAACAGCAGATTTAGTGCTTTAGAGCTTGGTGAAGAGCCAGACAGTATTTTCAGCTTTGCAGGCCTGACCTTACTGTCTGTCACAACTATTCAACTCTGCCTTTGTAGTGTAAAACCAACCACAGACATTACATAAACAAATGAGCATGGCTGTGTTCTAATAACCTTATTTACAGACACTGAAATTTGTGTTTCATGTAATTTTCACATATCACAAAATATTTATTCTTTTTGATTTTATCTTAACTACTTAAAATTATGAAATCTTGGGCTTCTCTGGCCGTGCAGTGGTTAAGACTCTGCACTTCCACTGCAGGGGGCATGGGTTCAGTCTCTGGTCAGGGAACTAAGATCCCACATGCCGCCAGTGCGGCCAAAAAAGTAAATAAATAAAATAGAATTATGAAATCTATTCTTAGCCATAAAAAACAAAGGGATTTCCCTGGTGGTCCAGTGGTTAAGACCCCATGCTCCCAATGCCGGGGGCCTGGGGTTGATCCCTGGTCAGGGAACTAGATCCTGCGTGCCACAACTAAAGATCCCGTGTGCCACAACTAAAGATCCCATGTGCCACAACTAAGAACTGGCACAGCCAAGTAAATAAATATTAAAACAAAACAAAACCAAGCAGCAGGCTGATTTAGTCTGTGGGCTGTAATTTATTAATTCCTGCTTTAGAACCTCACTTCTCCTAAGGTGTCCTCAGACTAGCCCTATGGCATCTTATTTGAAAGAGATTCTCTGGTCCCACCCCAGACCTCCTGAATCAGAACCTGTATTTTCACTGATTCCTGGATGATTCTTGTTCACATGAAAATTTGAGAAGCACTACCCCATAGCTTGGGTTTGGAGACCAGAATGCCAGAGGTTGAATTCATCCACTCTTACTGGATGAGTGACTGATGGTAAGTTACCATAATTGCAGGTTTAAAAATAGAATTCTACTTATTAGTAATTATGAGACAAATTAACAATTACTGATACAGATTGTGCACCTAAAAAATTGTGAAGGAAAAAACCCTAGCACAATATGGGAAAATGAAAGAGTTGTGAAATGAATGTTATATCTGATTGTTCACTTTATGTGTGGAATAAACTCTTAGAGATATATACTGGCAAAAACTCCTAAATATTTATATACTTTAAAAAGACAAACAAACCTGATCTTACTAATAATTGAAAATATTATAGTGGTACAATTTGTTTTTAATGTGATATTGAATAGAGATAAAGTATAGTGAATACTGAGGTGCGCCACCCATCTCTCTCCCTTTCAGGGCCAAAGCACCCATCCCCCTAGCTGCTGGGATTGTTGGCTGCTGACAACTCACAGCTGAGTCCCTCTTCAGCAATTGCAAAGGTACAAACACCCCACCTCCTTGCCATTTTTCGGGAAATCACTGAGAGCCATCTTAGTTTTAAACCACACCTGAATATCCATTTGGTGTCAAGGAACCCAGGATCCGACACAGATCAACAGGATAAAGAAAGGACATCAGCAAAAGCAATACTACTGCAGTAGTGAAGACGCTCTTGTCTGAAAGCTAAAGAAACCAACTCTGGCTACCTTCAGCAGAAAAGGCAGTTAACCAGAATACTAGGGTAAGGAGTGGGTTGAAGAAAACCCTGGACAACAAGAATTATCTAATAATCAGCTAGGGCTGTTTGGGGAATGCTTGAACCTTCCATATTGTGGCAGCTCCCAGGCTAGGCATGTCTCCCTTCCAGATTTCAGACTGCCAGGAGAGGGAAGGTGACTGGCTGAGCTTGGGGTGAGGGCAGCTCTGGCAGGGTCAGGAAGTAGGGGAAAGGGGAGGTGGTGGACAAGACGTAGTCAAGACTACTTATAGGGTGACCAACTGTGCTGGTTTTCCCAGGACTATCCTGGTTTTAGCACTGCTTCCCGGGAAACCCCTCCTCAGGACATGCAAAGGTCCCAGTTTTTGCAATGGGTGCAAAGGTTGTGGGTAAAGTAGAAAACTGATATGGTGACCCCCAAAATAGGAACTGCTGAAAGCAACAGATTTTAGTGTCAAATGATACAGCAGAGATTTTTTTTGCCTTCCATACTGCCCCTGACTGCTGATGTTGATGACCATGATTGGTAGTTCACAATAAGGAATCATTCATTGTTGCATCGCTCTGAGTAACGCAACTTAAGTGTATTGTAATTAGGAGCCGTAACTGTCTTTGCCTGTGCCTGTGGATTAACTCATGCTTTGTATCAAGTAGTGCTAGTTTTAACTTCTGACATTGTGAATACTGTGATAATGTTTTCTAAGATTTTAGATAATGAAAAGAATGGTTACGATACCAACACCAGCATAACCCGACCAAAAAAAAGCTAAGTGAATGTGTTCTTTTTTTTTTTTTTTTTTTTTGCGGTACGTGGGCCTCTCACTGCCGCGGCCTCTCCCATTGCGGAGCACAGGCTCCGGACGCGCAGGCTCAGCGGCCACGGCTCACGGGCCCAGCCGCTACGCGGCACGTGGGATCCTCCTGGACCGGGGCACGAACCCGCGTCCCCTGCATCGGCAGGCAGACTCTCAACCACTGCGCCACCAGGGAAGCCCGAATGTGTTCTTTTAATGACAAATGGAAGGACACATGGATTAGGGAGATAAATAACCAAAACAGAGAATACTGAACAATATGGAGAAAATTCAGGATTGAGTATTCGGGAGAAAGGTATGTAAAAGTACACACGGTGGCAATCTCACAAGTCTGGGAAAAGACAGGTAAGTACTTTTAACTTTGTCAAGGTTTTTCAGCTCCCCCAAAGACACCAATAAAAATAGTGGTGGTGAATTGGCTTAGGTATACCAAACACACATCATCATCATTCCTTTGACTGCTCTGTGAAACCAGGTACAGTTCAGGTACAGTTAATTTTCCGAACTCAGAGCTTGCAGCTAAAACGTCCTGTGGGCAAGCTAAAGGGAAAATTTTGACAAGATATGTTGGTCCCTTACAGTCTAAAGCCTATTTTGTCAGATCTTGCCAGCCCTCATGATCAGCTTTCTACAGTTTATCAAGTGGTGTGTGGAGTCATGGTAACAAAAATTTCCCCCTAGTTCTTAGGTATTCGAAAAATGGAGTTTCAAATCATCTTCTTGATTTCTATGAAGATTTTAATGAAACCACACCCACACAAACATAAAACGAAAGGGTGTTGATATCTTGTTCAATTAATAACTAGATTTTGTTCATCTATCTGCACATTTGGCAGACAATGTAGATGTAATTTTTGTAAATTCCATTCAGTCCCTAAACTTTTCACCGAAGAAAATAAAAAGATATTAGGGACTTCCCTGGCGGTCCAGTGGTTAAGACTTCACCTTCCAATGCAGGTGGTGTGGGTTTGATCCCTGGTCAGGGAGCTAAGATCCCACATGCCTCGTGGCCAAAAAACCAAAACGGAAAATAGAAGCAATATTGTAACAAAGTCAATAAAGGCTTTAAAAATGGTCCACATCAAAAAATCTTTATAAAAAAAGAAAATTAAAAGATTTCATCTGCAACACTGCAAAAAATGGGGATGTGATTTGCTTATGTGAATACTGAGGCTTTCATAATGAAAGGTTTTGGTTATTTCTCGATTTCTTCAAAACATGCAGAAGCACTTGGTAAGATTTTAAGCTTTAAAGAAATGGACGGAGATGGCCTCCTTCGACATATGTGTACCAGATTGCTATTGATGCTAGCCATAGAAAAGATGTTAAAATGTCTTACTGTAAAATTATATTTTCCAAGTGTGGAACAAGCATGTCCTTCTCTAATTTGGAGAATGAGGATGAGAATGGAGAAAATGATTATAGTAAAACAAAAGTTAAATGCTGTTTCTCCAGAATTGTTTGATGATCTGGTTACATAGAACTTTCTCAATTCCTTGGCTGAAACTTTTAACTATAACTTCACAAGTTCAAATTACCTTTCTCATTTTCCCTGAGAGGGGTTAACTTAAAGTGACATTCAAACACTGAAGTGCTTAAAAATTGTGGACATTTTAGACATGGATAGCCTCTGATGAATTTATAGATCCAAGACCCAGCAAACAGCTGCTTTACTAACATAAGCCTTTTAGATACAAAGTGGATAGACATTTTTAGAGAGCTGGAAATGAATTCATCCAAATCTAAAAACCTGCTGTTGCTAGTGGATAAAATCATTAAGTATCCCATGCTCATATGCTTTTGTTTAGAAGATATTTGGCTTGCTGTGATCAAATTGGGGTGACACCAGGAATTAGCATAACGTGGGCTTGATAGGAGCAGAGCTCCAAGTCAAAGTGAATTTTGTATGTAGTCAGTTTTACAACTACTGTTCATACAAGAAAAGAAGTATGTCTTGAAGGCCACAGGCAGTTCAGAGAAATATTGACAAAGAAAACAGAGTAAAAACATCCCACTATATCATGAGACAAATATTTCCTTTTTAAAATTAAATATAGGTATTATCTTTTTCATTAGGTCTATTGCATTTATGTTCTCCTTTTAAAGTCTTAAACTTGGGGCTTCCCTGGTGGTGCAGTGGTTGAGAGTCCGCCTGCCGATGCAGGGGACACGGGTTCGTGCCCCACTCTGGGAAGATCCCACATGCCGCGGAGGGGCTGGGCGCGTGAGCCATGGCCGCTTAGCCTGCACGTCCGGAGCCTGTGCTCTGCAACGGGATTATATACTGTAGACTATACATTAACATAGCCCACAGATTTTAAATATCCAATGGAGAGTTTTTAAAAAGTTAAACTGTTGTATCAGAGGAAAAAAAGAAACATAAAATATTGAGGTTTCTTCCTTGCATAAAGTATGTTTAATTTGTTCTATTAATTACTACTAATTATCACAATTAACTGATTCTATTATTTTACTCAGACCATTGCATGATTTGCCCCTGCATCCCTCACCCTATCTCTCTCCATCCCTTTATACTGTCTTTTCATTAGAGTACTCACCTGTGTTTTAAATGTTTAACGTTGTCTATTGCTCAACTAGAACATAAGCTATTGAGACCCATCTGTCCTGTTCACTGCTGTGTGCCCCGCTTCTAGAAGTGTCCAGCACTCAGCAGGAACTCAGGCAGTATTTCCTGAATGAATTAAGTGATGTGCACAAGGCCACATTCTGAGCCACAGGAGAAGCCAAGAGTTAACAAGCTCAAGCTCTAGTCCTTTTTCTTGGTATAAATAGGTGTCATGAATCATGCACTCATTTTGTACTCAGAGGAGGTAAGATTTAGTTGTAAAGGGTAGAATAAAATGAGATACAGTTGGGATTTAAAAAGAGCTGCTTATAAGCTCTGGGATCCCAGGGCAGGCCTCAGTTTTTTTTTGTTTTTTTTTTTTTTTTTTGCGGTATGCAGGCCTCTCACTGTTGTGGTCTCTCCCGTTGCGGAGCACAGGCTCCAGACGCGCAGGCTCAGCAGCCATGGCTCACGGGCCCAGCCGCTCCGCGGCATGTGGGATCTTCCCAGACCGGGGCACGAACCCGTGTCCCCTGCATCGGCAGGCGGACTCTCAATCACTGTGCCACCAGGGAAGCCCAGGCCTCAGTTTTATGGCATGTAAAATGGGGACAATAGACGCCTCCAGAACTGGAGCCCCAGGATGTAACATGGAAGCATCAACCCCTGTCTTATTTATTTTTATTTTTATTTTTTGGCTGCGTTGGGTCTTCGTTGCTGCACGTGGGCTTCCTCCAGTTGCTGCGAGCGGGGACTACTCTTCATTGCGTTGCAGGGGCTTCTCATTGCAGTGGCTTTTCTTGTTGCAGAGCACAGGCTTTAGGTACACGGGCCTCAGCAGTTGTGGCATGTGGGCTCAGTAGTTGTGGCTCGCGGGCTCCCGGTCTTAGTTGCTCTGTGGCATCTTCCTGGACCAGGGCTCGAACAAGTGTCCCCTGCATTGGCAGGTGAATTCTTACCCACTGCACCACCAGGGAAGCCCTCTTCTTTACTAATATGTATATTCAATGCTATAAATTTCCTTCTAAGATCTGCTTTCACTGTATCCCACAAATTTTGATAAGCTGTATTTTTATTTATTTTAAGATATTTTAATATTTCTGAGATTTCTTGGACTTGTGTGATATTTAGAAGTGTGTTGTTTAATCTCTAGGTATTTTGCGGTTTTTCAGCTATCTTTCTGTTGTTAATTTCTAGTTCAGTTCCACTGCGGTGTGAGAGCATACATTTTATTGTTTCTGTTTTTTTAAGTTTGTTAAGGTATGTTTTAAGGCCACAGATGCTTGCTGTGTTTATCTTGGTGAGTGTTCCTTGTAAAATTGAGAAGAATGTGTATTCTACTGTTGTTGGAAGAAGTAGTCTATAGGTGTCAATTATATCCAGTTGATTGATGGGGCTAGAAGTCAGCTGTGTCCTTACCGATTTTCCATTATTAAAAAAAGGGTGTTGAAGGAATCCAATTATAATAGTGGATTTATTTATTTCTCCTTGCAGTTCTAAAAGTTTTTGCCTCACATATTTGGATGGTCCATTGTTAGGTAAATATAAAGATTATTACTGTTTTGTTACACCTGTATCATTATGTAATGGCCCTCTTTATCCCTGATAATTTTCCCTGATCTGAAGTCAGCTTCCTCTAAAATTACTACGGCTGCTCCAGCTTTTTTTTTTTTATATATACATGGTCTTCTCAGTCCCTCCCTTCCCCCGACTCAATTTTGAATGAAGACGTGGATTTTGAAAGCTAACACCTTGTACTCTTACTTGGCGTCACTTTGACATTGTTTTGTTTTTGTTTATTTTGCGGTACGCGGGCCTCTCACTGCTGTGGTCTCTCCCGTTGCGGAGCACAGGCTCCGGACGCGCAGGCTCAGCGGCCATGGCTCACGGGCCCAGCTACTCCGCAGCATGTGGGATCCCCCCGGACCGGGGCACGGACCTGCGTCCCATGCATTGGCAGGTGGACTCTCAACCACTGTGCCAACAGGGAAGCCCCCAGCTTTCTTTTGATTAGTGTTAGCATGCTATACTTTTCTCTATTTTTTTTTTAAATCAGGGTTGAAACCTTGCTTCCTTCCTGTTAGGAGGTGCCATGTCATTAATTGAAACAAAACAAAAACAAAACAAGACAGAGCAAACACATTTCTTAATAAGTGCAGTTTGTTAAAGTCCTGTTAAAACATATGGGTCAAGGGGAAGTAAAAATAATCAGAGGATCACTGTAGGAAAAACCTTTAGGTCTGGCACCTGGGAGACCTCTGGAGAGGAGGCAGTGAGAAACTTCATGGTCTGAAAGGAAGGAGCCCCCCAACTCCCTTCTTCCCTCTCACCCGATTAATCCCACCAGAAACCACCAAGATGCCCAGAATAAAAGGTTTCAAGTTCAATAGTCACACTCTCTCCAAATACAAAAGGCAGGTACAATTCAACTCAACACAGAAGGTTTTGTGCAAAGTTACGGGAAACTGAGACATTGTATAAAAAGTTAGGTTAAAGATGATTCTCTGGTTTTGTTTTGTGTGTGTTTTGTTTTGAGGGTGTGGCTCTTCCTCCATCACCTGAACTCAGCAAAGAAATGGTTATCCTGATGAAATATCAACAGCTCACCCACAGTAAAAAGGGACAAATTCTAAAAATTAAAAAAAAAGCATAATTACCTAAAAAATATCTGTCACTTCTTCCTCCTGCTGCATTTTGCTTTTTTAAACTTGTGTGTTTTTAAGTTTTTGATATTTTTTTAAATCCTGAAAAGTAGACAGTAAAACAGCTCCTGGAAGAATTTACAACCAACTGCATGAGAATCTGGGAAGCTGAGGGGCTGGAGCAGGGCTGGGACCAGCGGACAGGAAGGGGCCCTCCCCACAGCCCTGTAGCCTCACTGTACGACCAAGGGAAGGGGCGTCTTTAGCCTAAAAGGAGGAAGGGAGGAAGAGGAAGAGGAGTGG